>NC_086447.1:422380300-422680300 GCF_028390025.1 Pseudophryne corroboree | reverse complement strand
GCTACCTCATTGCACCTCTTTTTTTCTTTGCATGATGTGCTGTTTGGGGACTAGTTTCTTAAGTGTCATCCTGTCTGCCACTGCAGTGCCACTCCTAGATGGACCAGGTGTTTGTGCCGCCCACTTATGTTGCTTAGTTTAGTCATACAGCCACCTCGGTGCAACCTTTTGGCCGAAAAACAATATTATGAGGTGTTCAGAATAGACTGGAAATGAATGGTATGGAGGTTAATAATACCGTACAATCAAAATGACCCCCAAATTCTGTGATTTTAGCTGTTTTTATGTTTTTTTCAAAAATCATCCTGATCCAAAACCAAAGCACGAAAGGGTGGCTTTGGCAAAACATATCCAGATCCAAAACACGAACATGGAACCAATACCAAAACACGAAAAGTACCCGCCGCACATCTCTAATCTTTATATCATATTATGAAACCCATATCATCTGTATGTCCAATTTTTTTAACACTCCCTGCCCACCCCATACAATGAATCATCACTTCCAGCAAACAGTGGATATTTCAAAGCTCCAGGCAGCACATAGCACTCCAATTGCTGATGGACACCTACACCAAATGAGACTTATATAGGCAATGAATAGGCACTGTTTTTTTAACTGGAGTTGCTCACTCTGAAACCCTCCACCCCATCCCAACTACACCACTCTTCCAGTGAAGCAAAACACTTGTGCTTAGCAGCCTTATTACTACAGATGTGCGTTGACCCCATTTCGTTAGTTTTGGCTTTAAGCAGAGATGTGCGCTGGATTATTTTTGCTAGTTTGGGTTTTTGTTTTAATTCATCATCTTGTGTTGGTTTTGTATTTGGTTTTGGAATTCAGATGTGAATGATTTTGGTTTTGTATTTTTTCCAAAACTTTACAAAAAAAATATAAAATCAATTAATTTGGCCCTTTTTTGTTCCTAGATTATTAAAAACTTTAATAACATTATTTCCACTCATTTCCAGTCTATTTTGAAAACATCACAGCTCACAATATTGTTTTTATCCAATGTAGGCCAAAGGCGGCAGAGAGCTGACTGGTTACTAAGTGGCAGAGTTGTGGCACAAACACATGGCAGTTTATGCACATCTATGAAACATTGCCACACAGCATTGGCAAAATGAAATGTGGTGCAAGATAAAACTGTCTTTGGGCCCTTGCACCCTTATGATCAATGACCGCTCCAGAGGTGGGGCTACAGCGCAGACCAAAGTTTTAATAGGGGAGCCACACCAACTTTCAGTGAGTCAGTTTGGGATGACAGTTGGTGACAATTGATGTGGTTCCCTTATTTGAACTTTGGACTACGCTGCAGCCCCACCTCTGGAGTCGCCATATTTTTTACGGATATTAAAAAGGACATGCACAGTTTTACAAGCCAAGCACTTCAACGACATGGACTGAAATGTTTGGTTTGTTTGGGCCCTCAAAAAACAAGCTACCAGTGGGCTTAAGGCAGTTACAGTGCCAAGATGTTATCGTTATTAGCATCCTCATCTTCACCCTTATCAGTGTGTACATCATCCTCACACAATATTAATTTATCCCCAATGGAATCCACCATTACAGAAGTCTCTGTACTTTGACGTAATTGCCTGTAAAGGTCTTCCTCATATCATTTACACTTCATTTTGATGAATAACATCTTTTCCACAATTTGAGGAATTAGCCTCCTACGCTGATCACTGATAAGGTTCCCGGCTACACTGAAAACTCTTTCTAAATACACACTGGAGCCACCCAAAACCAGTTTGTGCAAGGGCCTCCAAATTGCCTTTTTTTCAGTAGTCAAAGGGACTGTAACACCCCATGGAGATGCTGCTAAGGTCAGTCCCCATTTCCTACCTATCAGGCCACTTGTGAGGATCTGGCATGCCCTGGTAATCCAGAGGCATGTTCTTTGCACGGTCGCAGTAGTCACAGCGATTAGGGCTGGGTCCATCTTGCTTAGTGTCAGCTGATCAGTCTCTGACCAATTCCATGCAGCCTGTCAGCTGAGACTCCCAGCCAATCCTGTGTCACCAAAGGGTTTAAAGCTTCCTCCTTCTCAGTGTTCAGGTTGCCAGTGCCATAAGTCACACAGCTCTGCGTGTGAGCTTTGAAGCTGCGCTCCTCTGTAGATTCAGCTACTGCACATTACCTGCGTTCTGAGTTTAATTATTTCCTACCTGCATTACCAACTGCATTTCCAAGGGATCATCCAGTGTCATCATTCCGGATCCAGCCTGGTCAGCACTACGGTCCCATTACAGTCACCATCTGTTCTAGTCCGATAATACAGATACCATCAGTTACAGATACCATTGGTTCCAGTCCAATAATACAGATACCATTTGATATAGATACCATCGGTTGCAGTCCGATAATGCAGATACCATCAGTTACAGATACCACTGATTCCAGTCCAATAACACAGATTCCATCAGTTACAGATATCATTGCTTCTAATACGATATTACAGATACCATTGGTTCCAGTCCAATACTACAGTTACCTGCAGTCCTAGTCTCTCTTAAAATGCTTCAGCTCTCGAATGATGCATCATACATGTTAATTTTAATGACTCAATCAATCAAACACTCTGGCGTTCTGTTATGGTCTTTTCTCTCTTAGCATTCTCATCTTCACCCTCATCAGTGTGTACATCATCCTGACACAATACTAATTAATCCCCAATGGAATCCACCATTACAGAAGTCTCTGTACTTTGACGTAATTGCCTATAAAGGTCTTCTTCATATCACATATACAAGTTGTAGAGAAAAGACAACTATAATATTATTTGTTTACTTGAACTTTTATTTGAAAATGACCGCTCACATTGCGGACCCACAGTGCTTATGTGATGTGAATGCAGTGGGGTGCAGCACCCTTGTAAATAAAAAAAAATGACATTATTTATTTAATTGTACTTTTTTTTTTTAAATGACCTCTCATAATGCTTATATGCAGTGGGGTACAGCCTGTGGAGTCACAGTGATTATATTTAATTATGTAAACACAGTAGGGCACGGTACCTACTCCACGCACCAGTTGTACAATTATATATAAGCTTAGAATTATATATAAGCAAATCAGAATCCAGGTATTATAATCTAGAAGGTGCTAGATAAATGAGTAGAATCTGATTTGTTGCTATGGGCAACATCCCATCTTAAATAGAACTCCCATCTTAGTAAATTTACCTCTATGTGTGTCATTATGTGTATAAGGGCATTATTAATGTGCAACATATTTGTAAGGGGCATTACTGTGTGGTATTATGTGTATAAAGGCATTACTAATGTATGGCATTATGTGTATAAGGTGCTCTACTGTGTGGCGTAATGTATAGAAAAGGCACTACTGTGTGATCTAATGTGAATAAAGAGCAATATGGTGTGGTGTAATGTGAATAAGGAGCAATTCAGTGTGATGTAATGTGAATAAGATGCACTGTTGTGAGGAGTAACATATATAAGGTAAGTGGTACTACTGTGTGACTGAACATGAATAAGGGACACTTTTGCATGATATAATGTGAATAAAGTGGCACTACTGTGTGCCGGAATTTGAACTGGGGATACCATTGTGTGGCCATGCCCCTTCCCAACAAGAACACTACCCTTTTTGGGCTGCACACCGAATATCAGCACTGTTCCTATTTAAAATATAGGTGGTAGGAGTACCAAAATGAGAACTGCTATGGGAAATGGTGCTGGGAAAGGGGTGCAGGGTCAGAGGTGGAACTAGCGTGGGGCACCAGCCAAAATGTTGCCATGGGCATCATATTGGTTAGGTCCGGCTCTTCTCAGATAGTTCAGCTCAGCAGCATTGGAGTGGATAGACAGATAGGTCGGCTCAGCTTGGAGTGGACTGATAATTTAGCTCAGTAATGGTGTAGAGTCAACACAGACGCCAGAAGTGCACAGCTCTTTCCCGGGATCTACTGTGAAATAGCGCCCTAGTCACTGCTGCAGGCAATCATATGAAATGCAAAACCTGTGAGATCCAATGCTGGGATGATGATGTTTTGCCTTGTTTTGGAATCCGAGCCTGGCAGGAAAATGTATTTGCAAATCACTGCAGAATATGTGTGCACAATATAAATGACTGGTAACAAATGGTAATAAATAAAAACTCCATGAAGTCCGGGTGGGCTCAGTTTTTGGAAAACTGAGCCCACTCATCTCTACATATTAAGTTTATGAACATTCAATGTATAACAATCACTGCATTCCAAAATTAATCATAAATGTAAACATTTAAGCCAAAAGTATGTTTTCTTTTTATTTCTCCACATATGTATTTCTGCTCAAACATTATATAAATGTTCTGTATTACAGTGATTCCACAGTTATAAATACATAGTCATGTGGGATGCAGGTAAAAAATAAAATACCGACTGTCAGAATCTCGGCGATCAGGAGATTTAGGCCGGAATCCCGACAGCAGGTGAAATGCCGCCGGACCGACTTCCCACCAACACAGGTTATTGGGTCCAAGCCACCAACCGAGTGGGAATATAACCTGCAGTGAGCCACTGGGCCCGAAGCGTGGCGAGTGCACTCTCTATCGGGATTCCACCAGACAGGATGCTGCTGTCGATATACTGACATTCAGCATCCCGCCTGCTGGTAAAACATATGTATTCCAGTCATGCAGCGTACTTTAAAAAAACATTTTGGTACAATGACCACTTCACAGTGAAGCAAAATCTTTTTTGCCATATTCCTTGGTGAACAATATATATCAAAGACAACTGGGTTCCAATGACGTTCTCCGAACCCTGGCACCTTTACAAAACACAAGACTTGCAAGATAATCTTCCAAAGTCATAAACATGACAACAAAATATACTGTTGCACGATATTTCCTAAGCACAAAAAAGGAGTCATATGAAATGAATAATAAAATGCTACTTCACTGTGCATAGCTGTAAGGCTTATGCATTTATTGCTTTCCAAATAACTGATGCTATTTCATAGGCACCTGATAGACCAACATTTTTGCACAAACAATTGTTGACTATGAGCCAGAAAAAGAGAGAATGCAACTGGAATATGATTTTTTTTCAGAAAATAGACAATATGACCACTTTTTATGACATAATTTACAATATTTTACTGCTACATAAAAGTTGGTAATGTGTCGTAGAAAATTGTTCCTAACATATTTGCATGTTGCACTAACCATCCATTCACCATCATTTCCAACAACAAAGGTGATTATTATTATTATTATTATTATTAATTTACTTTAGGATACTCTGCAGCACTTTACAATTTTGAACAAAGAAAGAAAAATAGGCAATTTACAAACTGACAATTATCACAAACTTATAATGTATAAAAAAACAAACTTACGCTATATAGAAAATATGGGCCGGATGTAATGGCTTTTGAGACTGCCAGAGCTCAGAGACTCCGACTGAACTTGTACGTTTTTATAAAGCAGCAAATGTTTACAAGGCAAAACCTGGTTGGTTTTGCCTTGTAAACTTTGCTGCTTTAAAAAAAAACGTATGAGTTCGGCCAGAGACTTGGAGCTCCGGCTGTCTTGCAAGCCATTACAGCCGGCCCCATATGTCTCATAAATAAAATTAAGTGCCACATATTGCATATTTATCACAACAGATATTATTGGAACAAAGTGTTTTCTGGGGTTGTATGGTCCAGTCACAGAAAGGATGGTTTTTGGTTCAGAGAAGTATAGAAGGAGACTACAGTATATACAATATAAGATTTGAGTGAATTTTGCTGTGGGATGGTGATCACATTTGCCTAGGGAGGTTAAGAAGATTGTTCAGGAATTTGATATGCTTTCCTAAAGAAGTGTTTTCAGGGACTGTACAATATGAAGGCTGAATGACTTGGAATGTTTTATTGCACAGAGGAAGAGAATTCAACAGTGTGGAGGAGAAAGTAACCCCTTCTTCAAAGCCGAGAGGTTACATTGGGATTTACTGTATCTTGGGATATATGTTAGTGCAGTTTTCTTTATAGCTACAGTATATACAGTATGCTAGTCGAAGTATCTTATATTGGAAAACTACAGACATTTAATGTTTTAACTGGCAGAGCTTCTCGGCAATAGAATTAATCTTACATCTGCATTTAGAATAGATTGTCAGGGTGATGTCTGGTTAGGGTAAGGCCAAGAAGGAGTGAAGTGCAATTTCCAGTGTAGGTGAATTAAAGTTTCTGTAGTGTCTTTATACATATCTTAGAAATGTTTCTTATATGTATTGTGGCAGGAGAGGCACTTTGCCACCTGTAGGCTATACACAGGGTCCTGGGGGTGGATGGGAAGTGTGGATTGACCGGGTTCCCATCAATTTGGCCCAGACCAGGTCTTGTAGGCCTCTCAGCCCAAGAAGCTGCTTCATCAGCCAGCACCTAGGTGCTGGTTTAAAGCAGAGTCTCTCCCATGAGTCAGGGCTCCTGAAGGCAGTTAGTGTCCAGGTGATAGGCCTGCTAGGTACAGTGGGATCCGGAGGGCTGGGCCACTAGTGTCAGGATGCCGGGACCTGAAGGGTTCCTTATTTAGTAAGAGGGAGTGAGGCAGGGCCTAACCTCCCTGGTAGTTTATACTAAAGATAGTGATCTTTGTTTTATGTATATCTTTGTTTTTGAGCTACCTGAATAAAAGGTATTTGTTTTTGCACAAGCCTGGAGTCGGTCATTGGTGGAATTTTTGTAGCAGAGTGCATTCTAGCAAGACTCCTGTTACAGTATATATATATATATATATATATATGGAAGGCACAGGAGCAAGTTTCCTAAAATTCAGCTAATCTAGTGGAGTGCCGGAGTTGCTGCAGAGATATATATATATATATATATATATATATATATATATATATATATATATATATATATATATATATATATATATATAACAGGATTTGGATGCAGACTGGACGAAAGCAAGAAAGAGCAGCTCCAAGTCTACAATTACATCCAAGCAGCAAACTTGCGGAATATGGTATATTGGTATGTTGGCAACAGAAATAGGAGTGTTAGGAAATTATATTCTCATAGTCAGTGCACTATCATTAGCTTAGTTCTTGAAAGATTGAATCTGAGATGGAGAGATTGCATCCAAGATGTAATGGAAGAAAGAAATTAAGTGATGCAATTCAACGTAGATGGCAATAGATCAAGAGATGATAGAAACATTTGGGATGATACTGTAATCTGAAGGAGTTTATTATTTTTCCAAGAAAATGTATATAGATTGATACACAAGGAAAGCTTATGACTAAGCATTATGATATTCCAATTGATAGTGAAGTGTTGCAATTGATGGATGGATAGTGTGGATGCTGTTTGTACTGTAGGATTGGCTGATACCCAAAACAGAATCATAAGAAGGCTATAAATATGCAGCACATAATGTTTTATTGATTTTTTGCATGTCTTTGGTAAAAGATGTTATCATGTTAAAATCTGAATATATAAGGGTTAGAAGTTGAGACAGTAGTAGGGATATGTTTAACCACATGATACCTCTAGATGGCAGTGTGAGATTTGATGGTGTGTGATGCCGATGTTGAACTACTAGGGCTATGTGTATATAAGGGGTTTTTCATACCCTTATATAATTATGTATGGTAAAGATATTAGTATACACATAGTTTTATTGATTGCTAATTAATAATGATAATGTATTGGATCGAAACTGATGCTGTAGTGTTTATTAAAATATATGTCAATAACGAGGCTTGGAATGTATTAACAGAGTTAGCCTTTATGTTTGTTGAAAACGAGGCTTGGAATGCAGTAACAAAACCAGCCACTAAGCACATGCGCAGGGGTCCTCTATGAGAAAGAGGCATGAGAAGCATCCCCACGGCACATGCGCGAGCCACACGCGAGAAAAAATTGGGCTTAAAAAGGAGGAGCGGCAAGGAAAAGTGTTTACAATGAGGAAGCCTCCAAGGCATTGAAGGCGGGGAAACGCATCTGTACGTCTCCCAAACAAATGTGACACAGCTTCAGATTCTATATCCGCTGGCCAGCATATTGCAGACCCCAAAGCTAAAGAGAGGGGATGGAGTGATGTAAAGAGAGTGCTCATTGACTCCAGATAAGGCTGCCGGGAGGAGCTCCAGCAGGGAGGGACACTGTTAACTCCGTGTTTATAACAGAGGCCACTGCAAGGTCCATATTGACATCTATGGTAATTAACCTGTTATGAGTTATCTGGACGTTGTTCACTAATACTGCATGGATATGCATGAACATTTTTCACTAATTCAGTGAGAGTCATTATCAGAGCTACTAACACCATTACAGAGCTAGGAGACGCTGAATTTAATTACTAACCCAAATGCTAACAGCTTTCAAGTGCTTAGTGCTATTTATAATAAAGTATCAGTTAGCGTACAACATCATCCAGGTGGTACAAAGTATCACTGAAGAGTATACAAAGGAGACTTTGTTTCATATCAGTCCTGCAGTGCAATTACTTTGTGGTTGCTTTTTTTGTTTTTATATAGATATAGGTTATAGAATATGTAATATATATATATATATATATATATATATATATATATATATATATATATACACACACACACACACACACAATAGTACCCTTATCTTGCGCCAAACTCAAAGCAGCACAACGGGAGAGATCTCTGTTGAAAGATCTCTAAAGAATACAAGATACAAACAAAATTCCCAAGTGCGCTATATAGGAACGTCTTTACGGTAATTCTTCCAATGTTGTTTCCATAGGTGTAAGTTGGATATTGGAGAAAGTTTGTGACCGGGAACCTGTAACGGACACCCCTCACCAAATGGTCACCCAAACAAGAGGCCCAAGGCCAATTAATAAAAGATTATTTTAATAACATTCATTTAAACAAATGCAATTTTTACATAGTTCATCATGTAATGAGTATACAGATAGTAAATATAAATGTCAGTAAAAAAGACAACCACTGCTTTTGTTGAATAATTTGAACTCTAGATACTCCCTCACCTTTTTAAGGTGTGAGCTCACAAGGGAGTATCTTCACAAACTAAGTAGGAAACTTCTGACTGACAAACCAACGCGTTTCGTCTTATCGACTTCATCAGGGGTAACTTGTTTGGGGATGAAAAAATTGTTTTAAAATTTATGAAAAAATTATTTTCAAAGGACTGATGTCCAGAATTTATGAAGAATGGTATATAGATGGTATGAGAAATTGAAAAAGTAAGGTGTGTACCTACCAAATATAGATGACAGGTTTACTTGTCATAAGTGAGTTTAAATGTAGAAAATCACAACCTAAAATTGTGGATAGAGTATATATTTAATAGATGTGTTTAACCTACTTGATTTATTCTTACTTAAGTAGCTATAAAGTGCAGTGATTAATTCTAAAGATATAGGAGCATACCTTAAATATAAGGATAGTAAAATCTCCTATATTAGCTCCTGGAGGGGGCTTATTATAGATGGAAATTTCCACAGGCTGCCTAATGGGGGAAAAAAAATATATGAAGGGTCTGATGACCATATTGCAGAAATGTATAATGAAATACATAGTGTATTACGTTTTATTATATAGTGAAGACAAGAAAATGAAAAACATACCTTAAAAATAATTAAAAGAACTCTATTTAGGGAGTTCCTTATAAAAACTATTGATTGAAGTTCTTTTTAAAGATACTGGCAGTTATACATCCATATTTTGGTGGACTGCTTAAAAAAAGGAAAAATACACATTTGTATCAAAATATCAGAAAAAAACCCCTATGTTATTGATTCTGATCTTTAGCAATGACCAGACATACCTATGGAGAATATCCAGATCTTATAATCAGAATTATTTCAGATTCGGGTGTTTACCCATAAAAATATAATTCTAAAGAAATAAAAATTTTAATGAATGTTAATAAAAGGTGTGTCAGTCAGTCGTTTGTGTGTCACACATAAGTTACAAATAAATATACATACCAAAAAGTATAAAGCTGATTTGACAATCACAATGCAATGCAACTTCCTCCTCACAGAACGGATCTTACAAAAAAATAGAAATATTGCCACCAATTAAAGGGAACACAGTTCTAGCAGTACCAACTTCAGTACAATTTCTACTTTTAACAGTAAAAGAGAATTCCAAATAAAGGTCACTTAAAGCTTCCAAGAAGCAGATGCAGATAATATTAAGAAACATTGTCACTGGTTAAAGTGAACACAGTTCTGATGGTATCAATATAATTTATATTTTACTTTCAAAGATCAATATCGCTTATATTTTAAACATCACATTGACAATAAGAATACATCCATAGTGATTAATTGAAGCCTTCAGAATTACAACAGATAGAGACAATAAAAAATAGTGTGT
Source organism: Pseudophryne corroboree (assembly GCF_028390025.1). Taxonomy (NCBI): domain Eukaryota; kingdom Metazoa; phylum Chordata; class Amphibia; order Anura; family Myobatrachidae; genus Pseudophryne; species Pseudophryne corroboree. Next base: position 422,669,966 of record NC_086447.1, on the reverse strand, counting down.
GGACTCACCCTGGAGAGTTTTGGCTGTGCATGGAAGTGGCAGAATGAGACAGTGATTGCTGCAGCTGCTATTTAAGCTGCTTTCACACTTGCATCACTTCCTTTAATTAGGGGCAGCTTAGAATTTGACTGTGATTGCTGCAGCTGCTATTTAAGCTGCTTTCACACTTGCATCACTTTCTTTAATTAGGGGCAGCTTAGAACTTAACTAACTTAAAAATAAAAGTTCATATTTCATTTATATCGATATATTTAACTTCTATTTATATCTCCTAATATGTGGCTCGGCCAGAGTTTAAATAAAACTTATGGTAGATGGTTTAAAGGCTTAATAGCATTCGCAGATGACCCACACCTGACTGGAAACGCATACTTCCGGTATGCGTTCCAGCATGCGTTCCAGCCTGCTATTGGTTGTGTAGCTATTTTAACATTAATTGTGTCAGGGAGGATGGTATCGTTTCACAGAGCGGTATCCATGGTAACTGGGGACGCACTGACAACTCGGAACATACTGGCCGTGCCTCCCCTTGTGTGTGTAGCGTATCGCAAGCCCGCGTCACAAGCCCGTGACGCGACCCAGGGTCTCCCCCCTTGACGCGTCACAGACCAGCCTTTCTGACGCGCATCACATCATCCCATATGACCAGCCGCGTCCACCCAACTCCAGTGGGAGGCGCGTCTAGAGCCTCTCTGACGCGTATAGCGTCATTTCACGTGACTAGCCGCGTCTATCAAAACTCCAGTGGGAGGTGCAATTAGATTATTCTCACTTCACTGGCCGGGCGTGGCGAGCCCTTAGCGTGTCACTCCAGGCTTTATCCGCCCAACTCCAAAACGGGGCGTGTTTGGTACATCTTGTCTTATTGACTGGGCACGGTGAGCTATCTATTTGCTCGCCATGTCCCTGTGCATATTAGTTTAATATTCACCGGCTCCACCTCTATATTAATCTAATGAGCATATACCAAAGTAAAATAAATAAAATAAATAAATAAACAGTAGACATATAGTCAGGAATCCTACTTAAATGTTTTAAAGTGAAATCGTTCTTTTAAAGGTGCGTGCTTATAAGGAATAAATGCACAATTATTATTTGACTACCCTAGGTGTGATTATATGGTGTATCTTAGTCTAATTGTGAGTCCCAAAAATAGAACTTTAGGGGACATTACATTATATAAACACTATGTGTCCAATTTGTTGTGGTTGATAATACTTAATACCACAAAGAAGGAATATAGAGGGCATACTAAAGAAAAGTATAGGTCCTTTATTTCGTGATGGAAACTATGCAGAGTATATATATATATACACTACTCATATTACCCATAAGTGGGGCTGGATAATTAATTATAAACCACCTATAGTGGATATGTATGTTGTAACACATGCCTAAAACTATAAAATTGGTTGTGACCCTATATACCATTACATGCTAACGTATGTGTGTCATAGAATTAATCCATGGATAAACAATTGTGAAAATAAGAGTGAGTTGATGTGCTATGTCCCCTAATTAGGACAATAAGTTTACTAGCTTAAGGTGAATTAATGTGTCCCATAACTAGGCCGGTAAATTGTATATATAATGAACTTCTCATAGGTAAAAAATTATCTATAATATCTCAAATTACTACATATTGGTGTAATATACATCCCTGATAGGGACTATAAAGGTTATCTATTTAGCTGCTTTATTTTTGAGGCTTCAATTTTACAAATCATATCATATCGATACATTTCAGTTGATGGTCCACAAATAACAGATAATATAGAAAATAAAAAAATAAAATAATTAAAAAAATTATGTACAATCAGAACTTATACACATATGAAGACCAAACTGTGTATCATTGCATGCTACCATATGTAGATCATAAATGTAATCTGAATATGAATAGACACAGGTTATCAATTAAAGGAATGACACAATGTCGATGTTCTCATTGAGACCGTTTGGATGAAGGGTGTTGAGAGTGAAAATCCAGAAGGATTCTCTTCTAGAAAGCATACGTTCTTTATCTCCTCCTCTAGGGCCTAGTTTTATTATTTCTAATATGGTAAATTTAAAATCTTTAACATTAGAATTGTGAACTTCTGCAAAGTGACGTGGTAGATTATGGTTGGTAACTTTATTTTTTACACCTCGTAGGTGTTCCTGAATCCTAAGTTTGATGTTACGTTTTGTTTTTCCAACATACGCCAAACTGCAACTGCAGGTTATTCTGTAGATAACAGATTCACTATTGCAGTTGACTCTTTCTTTTAATGTGTAATTGGTTCCATTTTAATGTTTCCAGGAAAAGGACTTTTCTATATATTTGCAGCATATGCATCGGGTGCATGGGAAGCAGCCTATGGTTTTTCCATTAGGAAATTCGTTTTCAACTGAATGGTGGATTTTATTGGTTTCAATGTACTAGGTGCTAGAATATTCTTTAGGTTATTGGCCCTCCTAAAGACTATTTGTGGTTTAGGAGGAAGTGAAGGTCCAAGATCGGATCTTTTAATAAAATTGGCCAGTGTTTATCTAATATTTTAGTTATTAGACAATTTTCGTTATTATATTGGGTTATGAATGGCCTACTCTTCATATCCCTCTTGTTTTTATTTTTTGAAACCAAGACTGAAGATAAAAGGTTTACCCGATCTATATTGTATGCTTTCTGTAAGGCTTCTTCAATTTTAATTTGGTCATAACCTCGTGTTAGAAAACTCTCCCTTAATATATTTTCTTGAACCATAAAGTCACTAAGGGTACTACAGTTTCTCCTCAGTCTGAGAAACTGGGAGTAGGGGACTCCTTCAATCCATTTGGTGTGATGACAACTCGATGTTGGAATAAAGTTATTTGCGTCAACTTCCTTAAAGAAAGTGGATGTTTGAACTACCTCCACTATTCTACCTTCCAATTTAAGATCTAAGTAATCTATCACATTAGTACTTGTTTTAAATGTGAATTTCAAATTGAAAGGATTCACTTGGAGATATTCGACAAATTGTTCTATACTGTCTTCATCTCCTTTCCATATGAGGATCAGATCATCAATGTATCATCGGTATAATTTGATATGATCTCTCTCAAATTTGGAACTGTAAATGAAAGACTCCTCCCACACCCCCATCAGCAGGTTTGCATACGAGGGGGCAAATATGGTACCCATCACAGTTCCCTGCTGCTCGAGGTAGTGGGAGTCCTTGAATCAAAAATAGTTATGTTTAAGTATAAATTCTATACTATTCAAGATGAACTTTGTTTCGACTTCTGGTTTGGTGGAGTCTGCTAAAAGAAAGGACTGCACTGCTTCAATACCCTTTGTGTGGGGAATAGAGGAATACAATGCTTGTACATCGATTGTGAGCCATCTTTCCTCAATGTCCCATATATACCCATCTAGTACCTGTAACAGGTTCGTAGAGTCCCTCAAATAATAAGGCAAAGTTTTGACATAGGGCTGTAGCTTAAGATCGATAAAATGGGAAAGATTAGCGGTTAGTGAGTCAATTCCCAAAATAATGGGTCTTCCTGGAGGAAACTGTAAGTTTATATGGACCTTGGGAAGATGGTAGAAAGTAGCAGTAGTCGGATGTTCTACCCATAAATATTAAAGTTCTTTTTGGCATATTACATTATTTTTTTGTGCATTATATAAGAGGACTTTTAGGTCCTCCTTGAAGGCCTCTGTAGGGTCTTCTGTGAGTTTTATATAAGTTGATGCATCATTGATTATATTATATGCTTCTTTGAGGTAGTCAGTTCTGTCCTGTAGGACTACTGCTCCTCCTTTGTCTGCACTTCTAATGATTATTCCTTCCTCCTTTTTGAGTAGATTTAGAGCCTTTTTTCTTCTGGGTTCAAATTGGAGTTAAATTTATTGTTTCTTATTTTTAATTCCCTAAAGTCGTCTTTCACTGACTCGTAGAAAATGTCCACATTGCTTCCCCTTGATTCCACCGGATAAAATTTCGAAGGGGGAGCCACTAGCGGTTTTCTAGATTCTTGTGAAGCTGAAGGTGTCGAGGGATGTTTCAAAAAATGTCGTTGTAAAGTAAGTGACCTGATGTATTTGTTTAGATCAATAAATAATTCGAACTTATCTGCATGTTGGTCAGGTGCAAATTTAAGTCCCTTATTTAGTAGCGCTGTCTGTGCTGTGCATAGTTCTCTACTTGAGAGGTTGATAACCCCGGTTTTTGACCCCCTTTCAAGTGAAATAGAGGGCGCCTTCTTTTTGGGGATTTTTCTACCCCCTCTTTTGCCTCTTCCATTCCAAGGCCTCTTTTTCTGCCTTGGGGAGTCGCCATATCTGTACCATCTCCTAAAAAATGGTCATTATGGTCGTCTGGAGAGGGTGACCTAAACACTTCATATTTGTTGGTGTGGGAAAAAGTATCATATCTGTTTGGAGACATGCGCCTTCTTCTATAATCGTGGTAGGAATTGACTCTATTTCTATAGCTATTCGGGTATGGAGAGCGGTAGGATGACCTCCTCCTATCCCCATATCTTTGATAGTGGACATCTCTCCTCCTGGGATTGGTTCTTTGATTGTCTCGGCATTTATGCTGGTATTGTTGGTATACATTACCACGTTTTTGTGTATGATGTACAGCAGAATTGTCATTCTGCCTAATATCTTTCGCCCAATCAAAAATCAATCCCTTCTGGAAATCCTCCTTATCTCTAAGGAATTTTGTCTTTTTTCTCGTGATGATATCCCTTTCGGCTGTATCAAGTTGGTTTTGGAGTCTACCAACATCATGTTGGAATTCTTCACTGGTTTCAAACTTTGTAACTGAGGATTCTAGTTTAATTAACTCCTCCTCTAACTTATTTGAATTCCTTTTCCTCTCTGCAATTAGTAGTCCCAATAATTTCTTGGAGCAATCTCCTAAAATCTCATTCCAATTTTTCATGAACAGATCACTTTGTGTGCCATATGTTGGCTTTTTCAATATACGAAGTCCCCTAGGGACTCTCCCTACTTCAATATACTTTTCAAGTGTTATTATCTCACACCAATTCTTCATTTCTTTTATAGATATTTTTTATATCATGTTTAGTTGGGAATAGTAATCTTTCTCATTACAGGTGGAAATCAAACTATCTACATCTTCTGTGAATAAATTCTTACACTTATGTGTTCTCGATGTTCTATCTCTAAAGATAGGCATCCCGGCAGCAATTACTGGTACACAACAGAAGAAATACAATATACACAATAGTACCCTTATCTTGCACCAAACTCAAAGCAGCACAACGGGAGAGATCTCTGTTGAAAGATCTCTAAAGAATACAAGATACAAACAAAATTCCCAAGTGCGCTATATAGGAACGTCTTTACGGTAATTCTTCCAATGTTGTTTCCATAGGTGTAAGTTGGATATTGGAGAAAGTTTGTGACCGGGAACCTGTAACGGACACCCCTCACCAAATGGTCACCCAAACAAGAGGCCCAAGGCCAATTAATAAAAGATTATTTTAATAACATTCATTTGAACAAATGCAATTTTTACATAGTTCATCATGTAATGAGTATACAGATAGTAAATATAAATGTCAGTAAAAAAGACAACCACTGCGTTTGTTGAATAATTTGAACTCTAGATACTCCCTCACCTTTTTAAGGTGTGAGCTCACAAGGGAGTATCTTTACAAACTAAGTAGGAAACTTCTGACTGACAAACCCAATGCGTTTCGTCTTATCGACTTCATCAGGGGTAACTTGTTTGGGGATGACAAATATGAAAAAATTGTTTTAAAATTTATGAAAAAATTATTTTCAAAGGACTGATGTCCAGAATTTATGAAGAATGGTATATAGATGGTATGAGAAATTGAAAAAGTAAGGTGAGTACCTACCAAATATAGATGACAGGTTTACTTGTCATAAGTGAGTTTAAATGTAGAAAATCACAACCTATAATTGTGGATAGAGTATATATTTTATAGATGTGTTTAACCTACTTGATTTATTCTTACTAAAATAGCTATAAAGTGCAGTGATTAATTCTAAAGATATAGGAGCATACCTTAAATATAAGGATAGTAAAATGTCCTATATTAGCTCCTGGAGGGGGCTTATTATAGATGGAAATTTTCACAGGCTGCCTAATGGGGGGGGATATGAAGGGTCTGATGACCATATTGCAGAAATGTGTGAAGGTGCTGGCCAGAATCAAATAAATTATTATATGTGATTAAAAAAATATATTTAAATAAAATATACAACAGATTAATTAGCGTTTTCCCATTGTTTTTATGTATATCTTTGTTTTTGAGCTACCTGAATAAAAGATATTTGTTGTTTTTGCACAAGCCTGGAGTTGGTCATTGGTGGAATGTTTGTAACAGAGTGCATTCTAGCAAGACTCCTGTTACAGTATATATATATATATATATATATATATAAAACAGTATTTGGATGCAGACTGGACGAAAGCAAGAAAGAGTAGCTCCAAGTCTACAATTACATTCAAGCAGCAAACTTGCGGAATATGGTATATTGGTATGTTGGCAACAGAAATAGGAGTGTTAGGTAATTATATTCTCATAGTCAGTGGACTATCATTGCCTTAGTTCTTGAAAGATTGAATCTGAGATGGAGAGATTGCATCCAAGATGTAATGGAAGAAAGACATTAAGGGATGCAATTCAACATAGATGGCAATAGATCAAGAGACGATAGAAACATTTGGGATGATACTGTAAATCTGAAGGAGTTTATTATTTTTCCAAGAAAATGTATATAGATTGATACACAAGGAAAGCTTATGACTAAGCTTTATGATATTCCAATTGATAGTGGAGTGTTCCAATTGACGGATGGATAGTGTGTATTCTGTTTGTACTGTAGGATTGGCTAATACCCAAAATAGAATCATAAGAAGGCTATAAATATGCAGCACTTAATGGGCATCAGATATGAACACTGTAAAATGTATCCATCAAGAATATGATGGTTTAAAAACCATCCTAATACAGCAGATAAAAGTGGGCTACACATAACAAAGGACTGCAACAAATATGTTTTATATGCAGACATATACTGGGGTAAATTCACTAAGGTGGGAGTTTTTTTAAATTGGTGATGTTACCCATAGCAACCAATCAGATTCTATTATCTTCTAGAAGCAGCTAGATAAATGTTAAGTAGAATCTGATTGGTTGCTATGAGCAACATCACCAGTTCTAAAAAAATTCCCATCTTAGTAAATTTAAACCTTTGAGTGTATATGCACATTATTAAATAATTTTTATTCTGACTCAATAACTAGGCTGTAAGGGTAAGGCTCCTGAGACAGTTACTCTGGGTTTATGTCTACATTAACCAGTACTCACACCAAGAGACCTTGTCAGATAGTGTCAACTCAACCTTAGAGGCAAGTATGAAGAATCCAGATGAGGGTATATTTCAAGCTGATATTCTTGTAGTTAATAGTGATGAGCGTGTTCGGTTCCTCGGAATCCGAACCCCCCCGAACTTCAGCCTTTTTACACGGGTCCGAGGCAGACTCGGATCTTCCCGCCTTGCTCGGTTAACCCGAGCTCGCCCGAACGTCATCATCCCGCTGTCGGATTCTCGCGAGGCTCGGATTCTATCGCGAGACTCGGATTCTATATAAGGAGCCGCGCGTCGCCGCCATTTTCACACGTGCATTGAGATTGATAGGGAGAGGACGTGGCTGGCGTCCTCTCCGTTTAGAATAGAAATAGATAGAGAGTGAGAGTGAGACACTTGATTTACTGGAGCTTAGGAGTACTCAGAGAGTGCAGAGTTTACTAGTGACTGACCAGTGACCACCAGTGCAGTTTTATTATTATTTAATATAATCCGTTCTCTGCCTGAAAAAAAACGATACACAGTGACACAGTATACCATATCTGTGCTCAGCCTCAGTGTGCTGCATCATCTATGTATATCTGACTGTGCTGAGTGCTCACTGCTCACACAGCTTAATTGTGGGGGAGACTGGGGAGCAGTTATAGCAGGAGTACATTAACAGTGCACACTTTTGCTGCCAGAGTGCCACTGCCAGTGTGACTGACCACCAGTATATTGTGATTGTCTGCCTGAAAAAGTTAAACACTCGTCGTGTGGTGTTTTTATTCTATAAACGCATTCTGCTGACAGTGTCCAGCAGGTCCGTCATTATATAATATATACCTGTCCTGCAGTAGTGATATATATATATTTTTTATATCATTATCATCCAGTCTATATTAGCAGCAGACGCAGTACGGTAGTCCACGGCTGTAGCTACCTTTGTGTCGGCAGTCGCTCGTCCATCCATAATTGTATACCACCTACCTGTGGTGTTTTTTTTTTTTCTATCTTCTTGATACTAGTAGCTTACTTTAGGAGTCTGCAGTGCTGACAGTGTCCAGCAGGTCCGTCATTATATAATATATACCTATCCGGCTGCAGTAGTGATATATATATATATTTTTTATATCATTATCATCCAGTCTATATTAGCAGCAGACGCAGTACGGTAGTCCACGGCTGTAGCTACCTCTGTGTCGGCAGTCGCTCGTCCATCCATAAGTATACTAGTATCCATCCATCTCCATTGTTTACCTGAGGTGCCTTTTAGTTGTGCCTATTAAAATATGGAGAACAAAAATGTTGAGGTTCCAAAAATAGGGAAAGATCAAGATCGACTTCCACCTCGTGCTGAAGCTGCTGCCACTAGTCATGGCCGAGACGATGAAATGCCATCAACGTCGTCTGCCAAGGCCGATGCCCAATGTCATAGTACAGAGCATGTAAAATCCAAAACACCAAATATCAGTAAAAAAAGGACTCAAAAATCTAAAATAAAATTGTCGGAGGAGAAGCGTAAACTTGCCAATATGCCATTTACCACACGGAGTGGCAAGGAACGGCTGAGGCCCTGGCCTATGTTCATGGCTAGTGGTTCAGCTTCACATGAGGATGGAAGCACTCAGCCTCTCGCTATAAAAATAAAAAGACTCAAGCTGGCAAAAGCACAGCAAAGAACTGTGCGTTCTTCGAAATCACAAATCCACAAGGAGAGTCCAATTGTGTCGTTTGCGATGCCTGACCTTTCCAACACTGGACGTGAAGAGCATGTGCCTTCCACCATTTGCAAGCCCCATGCAAGTGCTGGAAGGAGCACCCGCAGTCCAGTTCCTGATAGTCAGATTGAAGATGTCAGTGTTGAAGTACACCAGGATGAGGAGGATATGGGTGTTGCTGGCGCTGGGGAGGAAATTGACCAGGAGGATTCTGATGGTGAGGTGGTTTGTTTAAGTCAGGCACCCGGGGAGACACCTGTTGTCCGTGGGAGGAATAGGGCCATTGACATGCCTGGTGAAAATACCAAAAAAATCAGCTCTTCGGTGTGGAAGTATTTCAACAGAAATGCGGACAACATTTGTCAAGCCGTGTGTTGCCTTTGTCAAGCTGTAAGAAGTAGGGGTAAGGACGTTAACCACCTCGGAACATCCTCCCTTATACGTCACCTGCAGCGCATTCATCATAAGTCAGTGACAAGTTCAAAAACTTTGGGCGACAGCGGAAGCAGTCCACTGACCAGTAAATCCCTTCCTCTTGTAACCAAGCTCACGCAAACCACCCCACCAACTCCCTCAGTGTCAATTTCCTCCTTCCCCAGGAATGCCAATAGTCCTGCAGGCCATGTCACTGGCAATTCTGACGAGTCCTCTCCTGCCTGGGATTCCTCCGATGCATCCTTGCGTGTAACGCCTACTGCTGCTGGCGCTGCTGTTGTTGCTGCTGGGAGTCGATGGTCATCCCAGAGGGGAAGTCGTAAGACCACTTTTACTACTTCCACCAAGCAATTGACTGTCCAACAGTCCTTTGGGAGGAAGATGAAATATCACAGCAGTCATCCTGCTGCAAAGCGGATAACTGAGGCCTTGGCATCCTGGGCGGTGAGAAACATGGTTCCGGTATCCATCATTACTGCAGAGCCAACTAGAGACTTATTGGAGGTACTGTGTCCCCGGTACCAAATACCATCTAGGTTCCATTTCTCTAGGCAGGCGATACCGAAAATGTACACAGACCTCAGAAAAAGACTCACCAGTGTCCTAAAAAATGCAGTTGTACCCAATGTCCACTTAACCACGGACATGTGGACAAGTGGAGCAGGGCAGGCTCAGGACTATATGACTGTGACAGCCCACTGGGTAGATGTATGGACTCCCGCCGCAAGAACAGCAGCGGCGGCACCAGTAGCAGCATCTCGCAAACGCCAACTCTTTCCTAGGCAGGCTACGCTTTGTATCACCGCTTTCCAGAATACGCACACAGCTGAAAACCTCTTACGGCAACTGAGGAAGATCATCGCGGAATGGCTTACCCCAATTGGACTCTCCTGTGGATTTGTGGCATCAGACAACGCCAGCAATATTGTGTGTGCATTAAATCTGGGCAAATTCCAGCACGTCCCATGTTTTGCACATACCTTGAATTTGGTGGTGCAGAATTATTTAAAAAACGAGAGGGGTGTGCAAGAGATGCTGTCGGTGGCCAGAAGAATTGCGGGACACTTTCGGCGTACAGGCACCACGTACAGAAGACTGGAGCACCACCAAAAACGCCTGAACCTGCCCTGCCATCATCTGAAGCAAGAAGTGGTAACGAGGTGGAATTCAACCCTCTATATGCTTCAGAGGTTGGAGGAGCAGCAAAAGGCCATTCAAGCCTATACAACTGAGCACGATATAGGAGGTGGAATGCACCTGTCTCAAGCGCAGTGGAGAATGATTTCAACGTTGTGCAAGGTTCTGCAACCTTTTGAACTTGCCACACGTGAAGTCAGTTCAGACACTGCCAGCCTGAGTCAGGTCATTCCCCTCATCAGGCTTTTGCAGAAGAAGCTGGAGACATTGAAGGAGGAGCTAACACAGAGCGATTCCGCTAGGCATGTGGGACTTGTGGATGGAGCCCTTAATTCGCTTAACAAGGATTCACGGGTGGTCAATCTGTTGAAATCAGAGCACTACATTTTGGCCACCGTGCTCGATCCTAGATTTAAAACCTACCTTGGATCTCTCTTTCCGGCAGACACAAGTCTGCTGGGGTTCAAAGAACTGCTGGTGACAAAATTGTCAAGTCAAGCGGAACGCGACCTGTCAACATCTCCTCCTTCACATTCTCCCGCAACTGGGGGTGCGAGGAAAAGGCTCAGAATTCCGAGCCCACCCGCTGGCGGTGATGCAGGGCAGTCTGGAGCGACTGCTGATGCTGACATCTGGTCCGGACTGAAGGACCTGACAACGATTACGGACATGTCGTCTACTGTCACTGCATATGATTCTCTCACCATTGAAAGAATGGTGGAGGATTATATGAGTGACCGCATCCAAGTAGGCACGTCAGACAGTCCGTACTTATACTGGCAGGAAAAAGAGGCAACTTGGAGGCCCTTGCACAAACTGGCTTTATTCTACCTAAGTTGCCCTCCCACAAGTGTGTACTCCGAAAGAGTGTTTAGTGCCGCCGCTCACCTTGTCAGCAATCGGCGTACGAGGTTACATCCAGAAAATGTGGAGAAGATGATGTTCATTAAACTGAATTATAATCAATTCCTCCGTGGAGACATTCACCAGCAGCAATTGCCTCCACAAAGTACACAGGGAGCTGAGATGGTGGATTCCAGTGGGGACGAATTGATAATCTGTGAGGAGGGGGATGTACACGGTGATATATCGGAGGATGATGATGAGGTGGACATCTTGCCTCTGTAGAGCCAGTTTGTGCAAGGAGAGATTAATTGCTTCTTTTTTGGTGGGGGTCCAAACCAACCCGTCATTTCAGTCACAGTCGTGTGGCAGACCCTGTCACTGAAATGATGGGTTGGTTAAAGTGTGCATGTCCTGTTTATACAACATAAGGGTGGGTGGGAGGGCCCAAGGACAATTCCATCTTGCACCTCTTTTTTCTTTCATTTTTCTTTCCGTCATGTGCTGTTTGGGGAGTAGTTTTTGGAAGGGCCATCCTGCGTGACACTGCAGTGCAACTCCTAGATGGGCCAGGTGTTTGTGTCGGTCACTTGGGTCGCTTATCTTAGTCACACAGCTACCTCATTGCGCATCTTTTTCTTCTTCTTTGCGTCATGTGCTGTTTGGGGAGTAGTTTTTTGAAGGGCCATCCTGCGTGACACTGCAGTGCCACTCCTAGATGGGCCAGGTGTTTGTGTCGGCCACTAGGGTCGCTTAGCTTAGTCACACAGCTACATCATTGCGCCTCTTTTTTTCTTTGCGTCATGTGCTGTTTGGGGGGTGTTTTTTGGAAGGGCCATCCTGCGTGACACTGCAGTGCCACTCCTAGATGGGCCAGGTGTTTGTGTCGGCCACTAGGGTCGCTTATCTTAGTCACACAGCTACCTCATTGCGCATCTTTTTTTTCTTCTTTGCGTCATGTGCTGTTTGGGGAGTAGTTTTTTGAAGGGCCATCCTGCGTGACACTGCAGTGCCACTCCTAGATGGGCCAGGTGTTTGTGTCGGCCACTAGGGTCGCTTAGCTTACTCACACAGCTACCTCATTGCGCCTCTTTTTTTTCTTCTTTGCGTCATGTGCTGTTTGGGGAGTAGTTTTTTGAAGAGCCATCCTGCGTGACACTGCAGTGCCACTCCTAGATGGGCCAGGTGTTTGTGTCGGCCACTTGGGTCGCTGAGCTTAGTCATCCAGCGACCTCGGTGCGAATTTTAGGACTAAAAATAATATTGTGAGGTGTGAGGTGTTCAGAATAGACTGAAAATGAGTGGAAATTATGGTTATTGAGGTTAATAATACTTTGGGATCAAAATGACCCCCAAATTCTATGATTTAAGCTGTTTTTTAGGGTTTTTTTAAAAAAAACACCCGAATCCAAAACACACCCGAATCCGACAAAAAAAATTCGGTGAGGTTTTGCCAAAACGCGTTCGAACCCAAAACACGGCCGCGGAACCGAACCCAAAACCAAAACACAAAACCCGAAAAATTTCCGGTGCTCATCACTAGTAGTTAAGCACAAAATAGCAGTAGGTGAAAAGATGATGATTTACCAGAGCTGGTCAGAAACTAAAATGGCAGACACACACAAGGATCTGGGAAGAGCATAAAGGAGAGGAGGTAATGACATCAGAACCTAGCTACAGGAAATCAGGAGGGACAAATTTAAACAAGATGCAAAGCTTTGCAATAGTAACAAAATAGCATATGAAACACATATATACCGTGGGCCATGACAATATTGAATGGCATAATTAGCAGTATTCAAAGAGAGAGCAGGAATACATCAAAATATACAGTTGGCTAACCCAGCAGATGATGTGATTGATTTAAAGGATTGTTGTATAACAGAATTGCAGTATGTCTGTCCAGTGGTGCTAGGTCAGTTGATGCCTTAATAGAATTCTGGTGGCACTCTGCTTGATTTGTTAATCAGTGGCACAATGGAGAGAGAGACTCTTTTAGTGGGTGCACTCTTGATTTTTATAGTTAAAATATAACTTTTAATAGTATCAAATAAAAAACAAAGACAAACAACATATACAGTATGTTCCATAAAAGCACTGTATTACAATATATGTTTGTAGCAAGCAATAATTCCTGCTCTAGTAATAAGGTTTGGAAGAGTGTTAAGACATTAGCAATCTTGGGTGTAATACCAAAATATTTATGCCTGCGAAAATTTCAACACATAAAATTATTATATATTGCACCTGTTATCAATATGTCTGACAGGTTGACCCCTACATAACATTAATAATTAATGTGTGTTATGTACTAAGCATGAAATTAGCTGACATTTCCATTGTTTTGTGAATATAATAAGAGGAACAAAGTAATCACATATCTCAACAAGTGTTTGGTAGTACAATAAAATATAAAGTACAGAAAGGAGACTCAAAGCATTCTGTGCCAGACATCTGCTTTTCCTCCTTATGACAGTGGATAGATGAATAGAATGAGAGCAGGGATAAGTATAATAATTAGGTCTGCATCTGCTATCGGCTATTCTTCCTGTATTCCAAGGTTAGGCTGACCCAGTCATGAGAGTACAGGAAACAGAAGAGGTGGGGTCCTGCCGAGCGCACAGCAGGATTGTCTTTGTCTGATGTACGTTCTGCCTGATTCCTGGCTTGATTACAGTGAGTGGTGCAAGAAGCTACCCCTAGAGTATACTGTTCTTCATTTATTAAGCAGTAAATGGAATGGAGAAGTGGACCATAGCTAACGATCAACTTTGATGTAGTATTTATCAAGTACATTCTATAAAATGGTAGGAAGAAGCTGAATGGCTGGTATGTTAACTTCTCCACTGTTTAATATCTCCAATCTTTTCACTGCTTTATACATCAACCCCATTGTCACTGCCTTGACTACAGTTTTAGGTGGTATTTCACATTGTTTTGATAAAGTATGAAGCGCGTCCATAGCCTTCTAGGATGTGTCTACAGATCAAGTTACTAGATGATTCTTCTAAATAACATGGTAATCACCCACTTAAAGCCACACATATGCCCAACTTGATTTATCCAATGAATGGGAAGGAGATCTGTTATTTCCCCATTATCCTGTGTTTCATTAATGTGAATATATAGCATGTTAAGGATAATTCTTTTCACTGTAGTATTATCTGTTACATACTGTACCAATTTCTTGTTGCATTGACAAAATATATCAAAGTGTTGGCACAAAAACCAAACAAAATAAAATTGCTTCCCAGTGCAAGGTTTAGTGTATTAGGGAGAATCAAATATGAAGTGTAAGGTTTATGGGATTGAATTTGACATACACGCAACGCTGATGTTCATGGATACAAACAGTGTTGTTTCTACTGCATATGGGCAAAAATCTGTGCACACAGAGTCGCAGTACAGTAATAATTGAAATGCATGGCATGTGAAAGGAATTGGAAGTGCATTGGGCTTTCCTAGGCGATGACTGGGAGTTGGTTATTCAGACGTAAGGAGACACACCATCTTACATAGTAACATAGTAACTAAGGTTGAAAAAAGACAATTGTCCATTGAGTTCAACCTATTTGTGGTCTCCTATGCAGTCTTATTATAGGACTAGTTATTTTTATGTTAGGACTAGTTAAATTAACTATAATGCATGCCTACGCACCATAACCCTGAATTTCTTTATCCAATAGGAATTTATCTAACCCATTCTTAAAGGTGTTGACTGAGTCCGCACTTACTACTCTCTCAGGCAGGTAATTCCAAACACGTATTGTCCTTACTGTGAAAAAACCTTTTCGCCTCAATGTGCGTAAACTCCTCTCCTCTAACCTAAGCGAGTGACCACGTGTTCTCTGTGCTGATCTTATAGAAAACAGGTCCCTCCCAAGCTCTATGTATTGACCCCTTATATATTTGTAGATGTTGATCAAGTCCCCTCTTAGGGGTAAATTTACTAACATTCGTAATTTTCCGAAAAAGGTCAAAATTCAATCACGAATGACATCGAAAGTGTAAAACTGCAACTTTTTGAATTTATTACGACTAATTTACTAAGCTGTCGTATTCGGTTTTTTCTTTTCTTCCGATGTCGATGTCATTCGTGTTTTTTTTTATATTTTTACGGCAGTGATTAGCAAAACACTGCCGACTTTTTTTACAATCAATCTCGGCCGGATCTGTGTGATCCGTGCTGGGGTTTATTTATTTTTTTTTTTAATTAAACACTGTAAAATAATAAAAAAAAATGCGTGGTGTCCCCCCTCCTAAGCATAACCAGCCTCGGGCTCTTTGAGCCGATCCTGGTTGCAAAAATATGGGGAAAAAAATGACAGGGGTTCCCCCATATTTAAGCAACCAGCATCGGGCTCTGCGCCTGGTCCTGGTCCCAAAAATACGGGGGACAAAAAGAGTAGGGGTCCCCCGTATTTTTAAAACCAGCACCGGGCTCCACTAGCTGGACAGATAATGCCACAGCCGGGGGTCACTTTTATATAGTGCCCTGCGGCCGTGGCATCAAAAATCCAACTAGTCAACCCTGGCCGGGGTACCCTGGGGGAGTGGGGACCCCTTCAATCAAGGGGTCCCCCCCCCAGCCACCCAAGGGCCAGGGGTGAAGCCCGAGGCTGTCCCCCCATCCAATGGGCTGCGGATGGGGGGGCTGATAGCCTTTGTTGTAAAAGAAAAGATATTGTTTTTAGTAGCAGTACTACAAGTCCCAGCAAGCCTCCCCCGCATGCTGGTACTTGGAGAACCACAAGTACCAGCATGCGGCGGAAAAACTGGCCCGCTGGTACCTGTAGTACTATTACTAAAAAAATACCCAAAAAAAGACAAGACACACACACCGTGAAAGTATAATTTTATTACATACATACACACATACATACATACTTACCTTAAGTTCCCACGCAGGTCGGTCCTCTTCTCCAGTAGAATCCAAGGGGTACCTGTTGAAGAAATTATACTCACGAGATCCAGGGGTCCAGGCTCCTCGGGAAATCCAGGGGTAATCCACGTACTTGAAAAAAATAACAAAACGGTGTCCCGACCACGAACTGAAAGGGGACCCATGTTTGCACATGGGTCACCTTTCCACGAATGCCAGAAACCCACTTTGACTTCTGTCTAAGTGGGTTTCTTCAGCCAATCAGGGAGCGCCACGTTGTAGCACTCTCCTGATCAGCTGTGTGCTCCTGTCCTCACTGACAGGCAGCACACGGCAGTGTTACAATGTAGCGCCTATGCGCTACATTGTAACCAATGCTGGGAACTTTCTGCTCAGCGGTGACGTCACTTTAGGTCAACCGCAGGGCAGAAAGTTCCCATCATTGGTTACAATGTAGCGCATAGGCGCTACATTGTAACACTGCCGTGTGCTGCCTGTCAGTGAGGACAGGAGCACACAGCTGATCAGGAGAGTGCTACAACGTGGCGCTCCCTGATTGGCTGAAGAAACCCACTTAGACAGAAGTCAGAGTGGGTTTCTGGCATTCGTGGAAAGGTGACCCATGTGCAAACATGGGTCCCCTTTCAGTTCGTGGTCGGGACACCGTTTTGTTATTTTTTTCAAGTACGTGGATTACCCCTGGATTTCCCGAGGAGCCTGGACCCCTGGATCTCGTGAGTATAATTTCTTCAACAGGTACCCCTTGGATTCTACTGGAGAAGAGGACCGACCTGCGTGGGAACTTAAGGTAAGTATGTATGTATGTGTGTATGTATGTAATAAAATTATACTTTCACGGTGTGTGTGTCTTGTCTTTTTTTGGGTATTTTTTTAGTAGTAGTACTACAGGTACCAGCGGGCCAGTTTTTCCGCCGCATGCTGGTACTTGTGGTTCTCCAAGTACCAGCATGCGGGGGAGGCTTGCTGGGACTTGTAGTACTGCTACTAAAAACAATATCTTTTCTTTTATAACAAAGGCTATCAGCCCCCCCATCCGCAGCCCATTGGATGGGGGGGGACAGCCTCGGGCTTCACCCCTGGCCCTTGGGTGGCTGGGGGGGGGACCCCTTGATTGAAGGGGTCCCCACTCCCCCAGGGTACCCCGGCCAGGAGTGACTAGTTGGATTTTTGATGCCACGGCCGCAGGGCACTATATAAAAGTGACCCCCGGCTGTGGCATTATCTGTCCAGCTAGTGGAGCCCGGTGCTGGTTTTAAAAATACGGGGGACCCCTACTCTTTTTGTCCCCCGTATTTTTGGGACCAGGACCAGGCGCAGAGCCCGATGCTGGTTGCTTAAATATGGGGGAACCCCTGTCATTTTTTTCCCCATATTTTTGCAACCAGGATCGGCTCAAAGAGCCCGAGGCTGGTTATGCTTAGGAGGGGGGACCCCACGCAATTTTTTTTGAAAAAATAAGCACTTTCCCACCCCTTCCCACTGATATACATGCACGGATCTCATGGATCCGTGCATGCCTATCTAATCACGGGAAAAAAAATAAGGTCTGTTTTTTTTTAGCACTTTTTTACGAGTTGTAATTTTTCACGGCAGTGTTTGTTTTTTTTTTTGCTTTGCACTTCTTAGTAAATGACCGAGATTCATACTTAAACAGCCGCGTTTTGACCGATGGTGTATTCATTCGTAATTTTTTACTTGGACTTGCAAAAAATTACGAATGCCCTCATCTCTGCCGTGATTAGTGTTTAGTAAATTACCGAGATGACACTTTGATGAAAAAACGGCATCTCGGTCAAAATCGGGAGCTTAGTAAATTTACCCCTTAGTCTCCTCTTTTCCAATGTAAACATGCCTAGCCTTGCAAGCCTTTCCTCGTATTCCAGCATCTCCGTGCCCTTGATTAGTTTGGTCACCCGCCTCTGAACCTTTTCTATCTCCAGGATATCCTTTTTGTAATATGGTGCCCAAAATTGCACACAATATTCTAGATGTGGCCTCACTAGTGATTTATATAATGGGAGTATAATACTCTCGTCCCTTGCATCAATTCCCCGTTTTATGCATGCTAATATCTTATTAGCCTTCTTTGCTGCACTCCTACTTTGGGTACTGCTGCTTAATTTGTTATCTATGTGAACCCCTAAGTCTTTTTCCAGTACAGAATCCCCTAATATTACACCATTTAGTATGGAGGTGTAATTTTTGGACTTGCCCCCACAGTGCATTACCTTACACTTGTCTGTGTTGAATCTCATTCTCCATTTTGCTGCCCATGCTTCCAGTTTAGTTAAGTCATTCTGAAGAGACTCAGCATCCCCCTCCGTATTTATAACCTTACACAATTTGGTATCGTCTGCGAAAATTGACACCATGCTCTCTAGACCTATTTTTAGGTCGTTGATGAAAATGTTGAACAAAAGTGGTCCAAGTACAGACCCTTGTGGCACACCACTTAGTACTTTAGTCCAATTTGAAAATTATCCATTGACCAATTACTGACCCAAGTGCATATTGTGCTCCCTAGCTCTATTTCTTGAAGCTTATAGATAAGACGCATGTGTGGTACAGTGTCAAAAGCTTTGGCAAAGTCTAAAAAGATTATATCCACCTCCTTACCCTGATCCAGGTTCGCACATACTATTTCATAAAAGCCAAGTAAGTTGGTCTGACATGATCTGTCCTTCACAAATCCATGTTGGTTCCGTTTAATGACCTTATTTGCTTCAAGGAACTTTTGAATACTGTCCCTTAGAATACCTTCCAATACTTTCCCCACTACAGATGTAAGACTAACTGGTCTATAATTACCTGGTTCAGCTTTGCTCCCCTTTTTAAATATCGGCACTACCTCCGCTATACGCCAGTCCTTGGGAACCATTCCCGATTTTACTGAATCCATGAAGATCAAAAATAGAGGTCTTGTTAGTCCAGCGTGCAGCTCCATAAGAACCCGCGGGTGAATTCCATCGGGACCAGGTGACTTATTAATCTTTAACTTTTTTAATCAGTCACAGACTACCTCCTCACATAAATAAGCATTTAGCAGTGGGACATTATCTTTGTTGAGATTTTGTGTTATACCCAGCATTTGGTCCTCTCTGGTAAATACCGTTGAAAAAAATGTGTTTAGTTTGTTTGCTATGTTATTGTCTTTTTTGATTAAGACTCCCCTCTTGTCCTTTAAAGGGCCTATAGTCTCCTTCATTAGTCTTTTACTGTTGATGTACTTAAAAAAAATTGGGATTCACTTTGCTTTCTTTTGCTACTAGTCTTTCAGTTTCTACTTTAGCCGCTCTTATTCCTTTTTTGCATATTTTGTTACAGTCCTTATAGTGTTGAAATGACTCCGCATACCCCTCAGATTTGTATTTTTTAAATGCTCATCTTTTTTTGTCCATCAATTCCTTTATATTTTTGTTAAACCACATTGGTTTGGGATTTTTATTCCTTTTTTTGTTTCTGGTGGGAAAAAAATTATGAGTATTATTAATTAGCAATGATTTTAATACATCCTATTTCTCTGTAGTATTTTTTCCTTGAAACAGAATTTCCCATTCAATGTCCCTTAACGCTTACTTCATCATGTCAAAGTTGGCATTGCTAAAGTTTAGAGTCCTAGTTGAGCCAGTATAGGACTGCTTATGAAAACTGATATTGAATGTGACCATATTGTGGTCGCTGTTACCTGTGGGCTCTCCTACTTCAATATTTGATTCCAATTCCCCATTGTTAGTTAATACCAGGTCTAAGATGGCATTGTACCTAGTTGGTTCCTCGATTAATTGAACTAAGTAATTATCATATAGCATGTTTAAAAACATACTGCCCCTAGCAGTATCACATGAATTGATTTACCTATGGGCTCTCCTACTTCAATATTTGATACCAATTCCCCATTGTTAGTTAATACCAGGTCTAAGATGGCATTGTACCTAGTTGGTTCCTCAATTAATTGAACTAAGTAATTATCATTTAGCATGTTTAAAAACACACTGCCCCTAGCAGTATCACATGAATTGATTTTCCAGTTTATCTAGGGATAGTAAAAGTTTTACATCACTGCTATGTCCCCTACTCCTGCTGCTCTTTCAATTTGGTTCAGTAACAATTTCTCATCAGACACATTAATACCAGACGACCTGTAGCATAACCCCAATAATAACTTCTTTATTCCTTTTCCCCCGCATGCAATTTCTACCCATAGCGTCTCAATGGTATTTACAGTCCCTTCTAGAATATCTTCCCATATAACAGGTTTTAGAAATGGCTTTACATAAAGAAATACCCCTCCACCCCGTTTATTTAGTCTGTCTCTCCTGTACAGCGTGTAACCCTCTAGATTGACTGTCCAATCGTGAGATTCGTCCCACCACGTTTCATTAATGCCTATAATATCATATTCCCTGCTTGCTGTGAGAATTTCTAGTTCCCCCTCTTTACCTGTAAGGCTTCTTGTAGTTACATACATACAACTGAGATATGTATTTCCCCTTATGGTAGGGACATCGTAATTCTTATGCAGTAAAGATGACCCATTATCATCATTGGATACTGTTATTCTAAAACCCTTTTTAGTTCCCATGTTACTACCCTTGCCGTCTGCTCTATCCCCCCCCCCCTACTCCTCCCCCATTGTGTTCACTAATGCCACCCCTGCTATTCTTACTGAATGACCTGCAATTTCTTGCTAAACCCTCCCCCCAGGCACCTAGTTTAAAATCTCCTCCAACCTTCTAACCATCCTTCCCCCCAGCACCGCTGCCCCCTCCTCATTCAGGTGCAATCCATCACGACAAAAAAGATGGCACCTGACTGAGAAGTACGCACAGAGTTCTAGGAACACAAACCCTTCTTTCCTGCACCAATCCCTAAGCCACACATTTACCTCCCTAATCTCCCTCAGTCTCCCTGGGCTAGCGTCTGGCACGAGTAATAATTCGGAGAATATTACCTTAGATGTCCTTGCCTTAAGTTTCTTGCCTAATTCCCTATAGTCTTTCTTAAGGACATCCCACCTTCCACTAACTTTGTTGTTGGTGCCAACGTGCACCAAGACCACCGGATCATGCCCAGCCCCTCCCAAAAATCTTTCTACCTGGTCCGCGATGTGCTGCACCCGGGAGACAACAGACCGTACGGCGATCACGGGGACGGTAGCAGATTGGACAGGTTATGAGAGCGTTTCAGATGTGAAGCTGAATTAGTTGTGAACTCAGGGCCTGATATAGAGCTGGATGCAGAAATGATCGGGGCTGCATAAGTTTACCTTACTGTTATCTGTGGCTTTGTTACTGTGATGACAGATATTTTGGCCTATAGTAAAGTAATTTCTTAAAGTAGGTATTCCTGACACAGGAATTAATCCCATTAGTTTCTTGGATGAATACTTATTGATAGTGACAACATTATAATTATACAATTAGGCCCATATTTGATAAATCCGAGTCTTAACAACAACATATTAGGTAATACAGATGCATGGATGTGTATTTGTAATAGTTTAACAGCAAAAGTATTATGCACAGCTTAACTACTGTACAGAATAACAAAAATTTAAAAAGCGGTCTGGTCACCAGTTACAAAAGGTATGACACCACCCCCCTTCCTCCCCCATAGAATGGACATTTTTCTTAAAAACTGCAAGTGTGCTTTTATACAATAATTTTAAATAATAGCTCTTTGAATCTATTATAATAGATATAAGATTTCCTTTTCTGATTACTTACTACTCTAGATTCTAAAACGAAACTATTTTTTACAAACACTGCAGCTCAGGATCATTATGAGGTCGCTCCTCACCACTGCCATGAGAACAGAAGGACCAGGCCTACCACCCATCTGGCTGAGAACATCAGGACTACCTCCGGTCCTACCCCTCAAGGTGAGCAGGGAGCTGTGATGGGAGAACACCAGGATTAGGCTCAGCAGTGACATTTCCATCGGACATTAGTGTCCTCCCCACATTTGCATACCCACCCTTATTGCTCCCACGAGACCATTTAGGGGGATATCCTATTAGCTCTGGTAAAACATCATGTGTGAAAAATGTATTTTTCCTCAATGTTTTTTTTTTTTTTACAGTCTATCCAGATTCATCGCCTTTAAAAAAAATGCCCTTTCTCCCGAAAACACACAGTGAAACCTGTGTGTTTTCGGTAGAAACAGATTTCTCTGGGGATTTGGTTTTGCCTGCCTGAGGCATGCGATACAAAATCTCAGATGACCGGGACCACCTGCAGTATCCCATGCCTGTTGCAGCAGCAGCAGCAGGCTGGGACTGCAGGCATGGTGTCGCGGCACCAGAAGCTACCACTCTGCACGGTGACCCCTGGTGGGGAAGCAGGGGCAGTGCTGTGACCACGTCCCCCCCTCTTCCCCGCCCCGGCAGTGGTCACATGATGGGGAGCGGCCATGTGACCATGGGAAGCCGGAGGAGTAGTGCTTGATCGGGAGCTGTCAGCAGCTGGCACCCGGTGCAGCGTCAGGTTACCCTCGCTAAGCCCCCGCTTGTACTGGCTTATTGGGGGTAATAGGATAGCCCCTGGCGGGACAATTAGCCCCGGTAAATTACCGGGGTTAATTGAATATCCCCCATATCATTTTATCAAAATAATGTTATCCCAATTTTCCCCCTTCCATTGGTTACCTACAAATGTGTTCTTCCCATATGCTTTTTTCCCCTCCCTGACAGTGTACTTCCACCCCACTGTGTGTTATTCTGTAATGTGTACCTCCACTGATTGCACACCCTGCCAGTGGTGACCTACACCGTGCATCCCAGATGGTTGCCTAGGATGGTTCCTCCATGGGCAGGATGTACAGTACTTCACATGGATCTTTCCATACGGGATATATCACACTACTACACAGGTGTCAGTTTTCCCATATATGCATTGGTCCCTTGTATGGCTTACCTCGTACAGTGTAACCTTCATAGTGTGCCCAACACAGCTGCCTCATCTGGTATGCTTGTTGATGGGATGAAAAATACATGTATCTGACAGTTTTGTTGGGAATTTACTCTAAGCTTTAGGATGCTGCAAACTGCTCATTCTGTGTAATCTCTTCTAGGGGTAGACTATTCCACTCATGGAAATTCTATGCAGTGTGCCCAAGACAGCTGCCTCACCTGGTATCTTGTGAGGATGGAATACACAACTCTTAGAAGCTATTACCCAAAATGCCTACACCAATACTGTATTATGTTTGCTGTGCACTCCAGGTTTTCTTCTTATGTAAGTGTGGCTTACCTGTTGCTTTATTACTTAATCTTCTATATTATGGGGTTCATTCAGACCTGATCGCTTGCTAGGAATTTTTTGCACTGCTGCGAGCAGAAAGTTGCCGCCCATAGGGGAGTGTATTATTGCTTTGTAAATGTGTGAACGCATGTGCAGCCGAGCTGTACAAAAAAGTTTTGTTCAGTTTCTGAGTAGCTCAGGACTTACTCAGGTGCTGCGATCACTTCAGCCTGTCCAGGGTCGGAATTGACGTCAGACACCCACCCTGCAAACGCTTGGACATGCCTGCGTTTTTCCAAACACTCTCAGAAAACGGTCAGTTGACACCCACAAACGCCTTCTTCCTGTCAATCTCCTTGCGATCAGCTGTGCGAATGGATTCTTCGTACAATCCATAGCCCAGCAACGATCCGCTTTGTTGCTGTACGACGTACCTGCACATTGCGGTGCATACACATGCGCAGTTCTGACCTGATCGCAGTGCAGCCAAAAATCCTAGCGTGCGATCAGGTCTGAATGACTCCCTATGTGCATTTTTTTGAAGTCTGGAAAAGTCTTATTGGAAAAAGAGTGCTATATAAATAAAATTATTATAATTATTATTATTACTGTACAGTTTGTTTATTTTTATCCTATGTTACCCACTGTATATTAGAAAATATTAAAGGGTAGGTTTAGCTAAGCTTGGGGAGACATTAAAATGACAGTTAAAGCTGATTGGATGGATAATGTACCAACCAAACAGCTTCTAGCACTAACATGTGGTCATGGGAAGCAGGGGAGGCAGAGCCTCTCCTGTCATACTCCAGTACACTCCAGAGTGTTGAGTATAAAAATGATTATGATAATACAAAGAAGATATATAACTTGTTAATTCTATCTTTGTAATATTCATATCATTTTTGTGTTATTCTAATAATTGTTATAGTCAAAACTAGCCATTGACCACACCGCACCTCACTGGCTTCTAGCTTTCATTTTATAGGCTGCCAGCAGCTGATGGTTAGTACTTTATCTTTCTCCACTTTATCTCTCTCCAAGCTTTGATAATTGTTCCCATATTCTTAGTGTATTCGTCTGTATCAATAAACAAAATGACAATCCACAAACATAAAATGACAGTATCCTATTTATTAATGTTGCACAAATATAATTACTGTACCATAAGAAAATCACCCTTACTTCTATATTTTCTATGATCTATTTGTATTTATTAATTTAATTTCATGCTCATTACATTTTGTATATAGTGTATGTGGACAGCTACTGTTTCCTCTTAGTACTAATATATATTCTTGCTCTTTTTAAACAAATCATTTGCAAACAGGTTTCCTTTTATGAAGCATTAAAGAAGGTCTAATAAGAAAAATAATACTTTGAACAATTCTTACTATATGTGTGATTTATTTTGTTATTTCATGTGATTAATAGAAACTAAATATATAGACTTTTATTATTCTGTTTCCAAGGGCAGCTTATCACTTTCCCAATTTATTTACCTATAGGACATAAAATAATATAAAAATATTGGCCCTCATTCCGAGTTGATCGGTCGCAAGGCGAATTTAGCAGAGTTACACACGCTAAGCCGCCGCCTACTGGGAGTGTATCTTAGCATCTTAAAATTGCGACCGATGTATTCGCAATATTGCGATCACAAACTACTTAGCAGTTTTAGAGTAGCTCCACACTTACTCTGCCTGTGCGATCAGTTCAGTGCTTGTCGTTCCTGGTTTGACGTCACAAACACACCCAGCGTTCGCCCAACCACTCCCCCGTTTCTCCGGCCACTCCTGCGTTTTTTCCGGAAACGGTAGCGTTTTCAGCCACACGCCCATAAAACGCAGTGTTTCCGCCCAGTAACACCCATTTCCTGTCAATCACATTACGATCGCCGGAGCGATGAAAAAGCCGTGAGTAAAAATACTATCTTCATAGCAAAGATACTTGGCGCAGTCGCAGTGCGAATATTGCGCATGCGCACTAAGCGGAATTTCACTGCGATGCGAAGAAAAATACCGAGCGAACGACTCGGAATGAGGGCCTTTATTTACTGTAGACAGAGGTGCCAAATGGGGGAAGGGGGGGGGGGGGGTTTCTGGGGAAGATTTGAGATGGTACTAATTACCCAGGCTTAGGTTTGATGGAGGAGATGAGTGGGGGGCACAGATACCACCCTCTTACCTGTCCGCAGCATCAGCTGCAGCTCTTCTGCTCAGCCCAGCACATGCTGCTGTGTGGTGGGCTGCAGTGTGGCCACGGAGGCGCTTAAAATACAATTTTTTCTGTATCTTATTCTAAGGGTGCAGGCTACGCCTCCTGTGATTAGGCAGCGGCCACACCCCCTGGAAAGTACCTGGGCCCAGCCAGGCTCTCTATTTCCCTGACTATAGACCATGCTTTTTCTTTTTCTTCAAACAATTGTAACATCGATTTCCATTGCACTGATTTCTCATGATGGGCCGGATTCAGAGGTTTACTTAAATCCGCTATTTATGTAAATCTCCAATGCTTCACCACTATTTATTTAAATCTCCAATGCCTAATAATCTGAGCATAAACCGTACTGAGCATGTGCAGATCTGATCCTGTGACATAGCATGCAGTACCCCAAAAGCTGCAGCATGATTGGCATACTGCTGGTGTTTGGGGGTGGCAACGAACATTCCAGAAGGTAGGAGCATTTGGATTAATGTGCACATTTTGCCTACATACAATGTAGGCAATTATCTCACCTGAACCAGTACTTATAAGCTTGAAACCTATAAATTAGGTCTAAACCAGTGGATCATGAATATTGACCATTTTCCTAATTCATTGACTGCTGCATTCTCTTGAATTTTGGTTCACCCCCCCAAACATGGCTGCACTTTGCTTAAGCAACAGTAATAGTATAGCTACTAAGAGCTTTTTTATTGAAAATGTAACCAAAAGGAAATTATGTCTGACATGCATTGACTTATTAAATACTTAGAGCAGTGAAAATGTGGCCGAGTAGCCAACCCAAGAAGGAGACAGGATAGGTAGGCAGGAGGTGAAAAGCTTTCTATATGACTGTATTGTAAGCTATAATAATAATACTGTATGAGTAAGCAAACTCACTATTTCAATTTATTACACTTAGTGTAAAATTCTTAGGTGGCTACAACTGTAACAGGAAATTTAATGAAAAACTGTAACAAGTGCAGTTTGTTCGTCGGGAGGCTTGCCACCTAGCAACAGCTGGTGGGTTAGGTGCAAGCCTCCCGACTGATCGCTGGGAAGGTCTAGTGAAAGAAAACTTTCACTTACCTTCCCACAGCCTGGGGGGGAGCGGGTACAGAGCCGCGGGTAGCGGCAGCGCTGGTATCCGTGCATGCGCATGGCGCACGCACCGCTGGACACGTGCGTGTGCACCCTATAAGGTGCTAGGCCCCGCCCCCAGACAGTTGCTTTTACCTCAGCGCTGCAGGATGGAGGACACAGTGTCTGTGTCAGCCACAGACACTCTGATAGTGTCCCCACAGCGCAGCAAAGAGGCAGGCAGCCTTCTAGGAAAAACCTAGATAAAGCTGCTGACATAACTACTTCCTCAGATGAGGACATTATATTTAAAAGAAGAAGAATTATTAACCCTGTCAGGTCGGAAGACAACAGGGAAAGCTCTGAGGAGGGAGAAGTTAGTCACAATGCTGAGACTCCTTCTCCTCCTGCATATTCTCAGAGTGGTGAGAACGTGCACAAGTAAAAAGAAACATACTGACCATGTTTCTTCTAGAGATGCCTGTTCAGGTAAAAACATCTCTTTCCCAGGTATTGCCAGTAGTTGGAATACCTCTAAGGTCCATAGCAGACCCCC
Source organism: Pseudophryne corroboree (assembly GCF_028390025.1). Classification (NCBI taxonomy): domain Eukaryota; kingdom Metazoa; phylum Chordata; class Amphibia; order Anura; family Myobatrachidae; genus Pseudophryne; species Pseudophryne corroboree. The sequence continues at coordinate 422,642,524 of NC_086447.1, read as the reverse complement.
CTCTCCTGCCCACAGCCAACATACATTCCCTGTCACTGATCGGCAACCTGCGCAGGACCGTGCTTATAAGCGGACTAGTCATAGTCATACAACCCCCCCTTCCCACTCATTTAGGGAAGCTGGTTACCCTCCAGTAGATTGGGAGTCAGAGGAGGTAACCAGGACTAGCGCATCATCTCGCAGAAGCGAATATAGTGACTTGCAGATGGCCCGTGTAGCCTTAGCGGGTAGAATACCACCATCTAAAATATATTCAGCTCACTGGGCTCTGAGCGAGCGCTCTCAAGTATACAATTTCGCCCAGTTAGCCTTTAGAATGGCACTTGTTAAGGAGGATGACATGGTTCTCCGTAACCACACTGGCATCCCAGACATTCTGGCTCTATTTGCTCCAGACATCGATCCGGCTTAAACTTCACTCGTGAGGGAAAAGGTCCAGAGTGACACTATGGATAAATTGCTGAGAAAGATTAAATTTAAAGATTCAGATGCTACCGGTCCTTTATTATTTGTCCTTGACAAGGCAGAAAAAGAAGACGTATCAGGGGGCTCCCTAGATTCCCTGGTAGCTTACAAAATGGCCCTTTTAAAAGCTATTAGTAGGGCTACCCTAATAATTGGTCAGACATTTGATTTCATATCAAACTCACGTAGAACTCACTGGCTAGCTAATGCAGGGCTAACTAACCTAGCACCCAGACCAGTAGATGTCTCAAATCTGATAGATTCTGACCTCTTTGGACCCGACTTCATAGACAAAGTGAAGGTCCGCTATATAGCTAGAAAATACATCCGAACCACAGAAGACTTCTAAGATTCCTGTGGAAAGACATTCTCTATCAGTGGACCTTTCCAACGCCCCCTATACATTCACTCGTCTTATGAAAGCAGTGATCTCTCACCTTCGCCAGAAAGCGATCCGTTGTATAATCTACCTAGACGACGTGTTAGTAGTCCACTCAGACAAAAGAAACCCTTCTGCTTCACAAAGAGCTCATTCTTTCTCTCCTCCAGAACCTAGGGTTTACTATAAATTATGTCAAGTCTATGTTAACACCTGCCCAGTCAATTGTTTTTCTGGGTTTCTTGATAGATACACCTTCTTTCTCGATAGCAATTCCCCCAGACAAGTGGAAAGACATTCAAGACTTCGTAACTCGAACCCTCAAACACTGTTTTTCACTGAGTGACTTGGCCAGAGTGATAGGGAAATGAGGTCCTTAGATCCAGGATTTCTTCATGCTCTCCTGGTCTGCAGACACTCTCAGATTCTTCTTTCAGTTCTCCTTTGTCGAGGATGGACTTGGTCAGACAAAATCCTCCTGACACCCATAGTTCTCAAAGGTTCGCAGTTGGAGGGACCTTCCACTGCCATCTCCCAGACCTCTCCTACCTTCTCCTCCAGACATTGTCATCACATCAGATACATCCCTCTCGGTTTGGGGAGCATTTACAAGAGACCAGGCGGTAAGGGGAAAATGGTCCACTCAAGAACCGACAGCACACATCAATCTCTTAGAATTGGGGGCAGCGAAGTTAGCACTTTCCTTTCTAATTCCCACGACCCTCCGGGACAACTTAGTCCTCCTTTGTCTAGACAACAGAACTGCAGTGTCCTGCCTCAACAGAATGGGAGGCACTCAATCCCTGGTTCTCTGCCAAGAAGCAATAGACACCTGGAACTGGGCGGTGGAACGGTCCATACTCCTCTCCACAACATATGTCCCAGGAGAGCTAAATGAGTTAGCCATCTCCTTATCCAGAAAAAAATTAACACTGGATCGGGCATCTCTAAGACTGGAAGTTTTCATCAGTATCGTGAAAACCTTTGGTCAACCGCGGGTGGACTCAAGGGGCTCTCCACATGGATGCGATGTCCTATCCGTGGACAGATATGATTCTCCCATATGCTTTCCCTCCTCCAGCTATGCTACTGAATGTACTTCACAAGATCAAGACAGACAGAGTGTCTCAGCTCATCTTGGTTTACCCTGCTTGGTCTTCCCGAGTTTGGTTCCCCTTGATCAACGCTCTTCGCAAGGGACCCATGCTTTCCCTAGGCATGTCCGAGGATTGTTTCCAAGGGACTCCTGACCTCCTTCAGGAACTTCTACATTGCATGTGGATAGCAACATTACTCGGTTGCTGACCACCACTAACCTCTCGGCCTCCTCAGTAGCCTTGATAAATGCTTCCCTTAGACCCAGAACAAAATCCAGATACCAGTCCATCATAAATGAGTTTATGTCATGGCAGGCTACTCAGAATCCTCCTTTAGCTTCTCTTTTGGAGCTTAACTTAGCGCTAGACTTCCTGGGCGTTAAGTTTGAGTCAGGCCTGACATCCGCCACCATATGGTCGTATGGCTCAGCCCTAGCCCTTCTCATTCCAGGGCTTATGGAAAACAAGATGTACCTTAGATTACTCAAAGGTATTTTCTTGTCTAGGCCACCATGTCCACGATACTCTTCCACATGGGACATTAATCCTTTCTTAAACTATTTAGCCACAATCCCTTCAGATTCCAACATCTCCAATCTTTCAAGAAAACTGGCTTCACTACTAGCACTAGCTTTCGCAGCCAGGGGAGCCGAGCTCTCCTTAATAGACACATCTGGACCCTGGATGACAACCACTCCAATGGGTTTCCATATCGTCCATAAAGGTCACACAAAGACCAGCTCCATTCAAAACCCTTTGGTGGAGCTTGAGCTAGTCGAAGACCAGTAAGACACGGATCTTTGCATAGTTGAGTGCTTATCCGCTTACCTCGCAACAACAGCTCCATAGAGAGATGACATTTCTAGCCTTTTTATCACATGCCAAAAGCCTTTTCATCTGGCCAGACCCTCTACAATCAGGGGTTGGATAGTTTCTGCCATGCAAAGCTTAGGAATAGATACCTCCATTTTCAAGGGACACTCCATCCATGGTGCCGCCGTCACTTCAGCACCGGCTAGAGGCTTATCATTACAATCCATAATGCAGGCCGCACATTGTTCGTCCACTCGCACTTTCGTGAAACATTATTGGAGGCCTTCTGATACTCAAAGGATAGAATTCCTTAGAGCAACCACCAGATATGTGGTAGTCTACCAACCAGCTGTTGTTAGGTGGCAAGCCTCCCGATGAACAAACACTAGTTTGCAGGAATCTAAGACCCGCAAACTCTCTTTGTTTTAGGGAATAGGATTGGCACCTAGCAACAGCTCCCACCCTACCCACCCTATACCTTGCTAGGTCTGTTGGTTGTAATCTCTAACAACAGTCATTAATTATGCCTGTTTTCTCTTTGGATTTCAGGCACTCCAAAAGGTCAGAAGAAACAGCCGCAGATGCAGCTACCTAAGGATCAGAAATAGCCTTACAAATATCTTTAATGGGCTCTGCAAGTTTGCAGGAGTTTGGTTTATGTGCTAATTTCAAAAGCACCATAACAGTTCTTTCTTTGGCCATTGCCAGTAGTTTTTTATTATCACCTGTATTACTGTTGAAAGGTTTCTAGTAAACACATTTGTTTCTGCATCTATATGGTTTCCCGTGTCCTTTGTTACTAGATTATAGGAGCTAAGGTGATCTTACCCCTCTAAATTTCTCTTTTCCGTAAAATCTACTGATGGAGGGTGGGGCCTAGTGCCTTATAGGGTGCACGTGCCCAGCGTGCGTGCACGTGCCCGGCGGTGCGCTCCCATGATGTGTGCCATGTGCGCGCACAGATACCAGCGCTGCCGCTACCCACGGCTCTGTACCCGCTCCCCCCAGGCTGTGGGATGGTAAGTGAGAGTTTTCTTTCACTATACCTTCCCAGCGATCAGTCGGGAGGCTTGTACCTAACCCACCAGCTGTTGCTAGGTGGCAATCCTATTCCCTAGAACAAAGAAAGTTTGCAGGTCATAGATTCCTGCAAACTAATGTTTTCCAGGTATGTGCAACAGGTGAGCTCCAAGTAACATTGCAGGTCTCCACTTTGACTCTCCTTTAATGCATTGTCTTCTAATTTCTGTATAGACCCAATGCTGTCTCGCAGGGATCCCACTGCCTAAAGAAGGGATCTCACTTTGGTCTCACTGCAGAACTTCCAACAGGAGCATCTGAACTCCCTGACTGATAAACTCTGAGTCATGGGCTATACCAAATAAATATATTTTACTCTCCTGGTTCTTATATGAAAATCATAATTTAGATTTCTAGTAATTACTTCACAAAGAGATTCCGTACCAGTTGTATAAGCTAATCTGTTTGACCTCATCTAGAGACTCTATCCATTAGTTAAAATTTGAAAGTACATTTTTAAAATATTCAATATTACAAATGACATAAAAAGTTATACATAATGGCCTAGTACTGAAGTTTCTTTACATAGAATAAAAGCACTACAAAAATCAATAAGGAAGAAAACAAGTTTAGAAATAGCTCCATCTGACAGTAAAATAGCAGCAGCTGCAGCAAAACAGCGCCACGTATTAGGAAACATGACAGAAATGGTGCATTAGAGGTGATGATAAGCACTAGGAAATAATAGGCCTTGTTTGGCAGCTTTTGGAAGCACATCCATGTTTTTTCATAATTCTGTATTTTGCCAATTTAGTTTTAAATTTATAATGTGTGAACACAAAAGCTTTAGTGTTTGAATAGATTCAGACCATTTTGTAAAATGCATCTCACTTCTAAATTAAACACTGGAGTATATTAGAGCCCATTTTCAAAAACAAATGTTATCTGCTTTCAAATCACGGCTTAAAAAGACAAATATATTGTAGGATTCTGAAATGTTAGCAGTTTAACAACACGGGAATGCACAATAGGCCTGATTCATGTTTGTAAGCAAAGCAAACAAAAAGTAAGTAACTTTTTGGTACATTTACTAAGCAGTGATAAGAGCGGAGACGTGAGCCAGTGGAGAAGTGTCCATGGCAACCAATCAGCACTGAAGTAACATCTATAATTGAATACTATAAAATGATACAGAGCTGCTGATTGGTTGATGGGGAAATTTCTCCACTGGCTCACTTCTCCACTCTTATCACTGCTTAGTAAATGTACCCCTTAGTGTCTGGAACAAACCATGTTGCCATGCAAGCGGCGCAAATATATTTATATTGTTTCTGTGCTGGGTAAATACTGGCTGCATTTGCATGTAGCCCACAAATGTAGAACAGCATTATTTGTACACAACAATTTATATTTCAGTTTGAATACACCCAAATCTAAAACTGGGTATACTACACTGGGGCGACATCAGCCCAATATGTAATATTTCAGGTTAATCAAAATGACTTTTCAGTCATATCGTTCAGTGTACAAAGAAGAAACGTTTAGAAATTAGCGCTCTCAAAACGTATTAAAATCCAAAGATTAAATGCTTGATCCGGACCGACGGGCAGGTGTTTCCATGTAATAAGAAAGACACATTAAGATTCTAACTCGCTGTCATGTAAAGGTATCTTTATGTAGTAGAAACAGTTGTCCGCTCATCAAGAAAAACAAGCTATTAGAATGACACATTTCTTTTCTGTCATGAATGCATGGAAAGGTATCTTTACATCCATGAATAAGTTGCCCATCCCTGCTCCAAGTAGCTGCAAATAAAAGTCACCTTCATACCAAAAATAATTATTTTAGAGTATGAATGACGCACCTTCCACAATAAAATGTATGTCTGTTTCTTATATTTTAGTTTTTGTTAAATGGTAATTTAGAGCCTCCACACCATGCTCATGTGATATGATGGTGTAGAAATATTTAACATCTGCTGTAACTAAAAGATAATTAATTAGGTTTCCACTCTATTGCAGCAAGTGTATTAATAATTGCTGTGGTGTCTTTTAAATAAGATTTAGTGCCAATCACAAGTGTTTGTATTCTATGGTCTAAAAACTCTGACAAATTAGAAGCAATTGAATTGGTGCCTGCCACAATGGGGCGTCCCAGTGGTTTATCCATACTTTTGTGCACCTTGGGTAAAATATATAGTATTGGAATGGCAGGATTTTCCAATCTCATGTAATTGTGTTCTTCTATATTAATGACTTCAAGTGTGGTGTATAAGAACCAACAGAGGGGTCTCCTTTTAATTTTTTTAGACACCTATTCTGTTGTATATATTGATACTTTGTGTCAATTTTTAATGTTTTTTGATCATTTATCGTTTTTATACTGAGCGTATTGACTTTATATATTGTTGTTGTACGTGCTACGATTGGTTAAAACTGATCACGTGACCGGAACATTTCAGGATAAATCCGGGATTTTTGAATTAGATACTTCTTGATAAAGGCGAAAGGAATCCTTGAAATGCGTTGAAGCTTATCCATTGAGTAATGAACCATCGTGACTCATGGGGGATTCCTCCTGCGGCACTTCCATCTAGATGGGACAGCGCATAATCCTCCATTCCTGCTGAACTGTGTGGGTCTGAGTCTGTCTTCATTTTAATTGAACCTTTTTTCCCGGTTTGTTTTTATTGGATGAATAAATCCTCTTTCTGTGGGGTACATCGTCCTGACTGATCCTTGTCTACAGTACTTGGATGTAAAAATACCTTTCCATGCATTCATGACAGAAAAGAAATGTAAGTGTAATTCTAATAGCTTGTTTTTCCTGATGAGCGGACAACTGTTTCTACTACACAAAGATACCTTTACGTGAAAGCGAGTTAGAATCTTAATGTGTCTTTCTTATTACATGGAAACACCTGCCCACCAGTCCGGATCAAGCATTTAACCTTTGGATTTTAATACCTTTTGAGAGTGCTAGTTTTTAAAAGTTTCTTCTTTGTAGTCTTGTACTTTTGGTATTCTTTAGGGTGAATTCCATGGCTATAAACAGTTATTTCTTTTTCCAATATTGCTCAGTGTGTATGCCCAATATGTGGGTGCTCGCAGTCGCTAGTGACATTGCACAGATGGCCCTGAAGCATGGTCAAATGGGCAATAACGAAACCTAGGTCTATACAAATGAAGGACAGAGCGTTATGTTGCTCCGTCCTACATACATCGCTCTAATGAGTACCCAGTACCTGATACAGTGTGTACCCAGCTTAAATCTCTCTGCACATGTTACATTTGCCCCACCTGCATTGCAACAGGGTTTTGCTCAGTTGCTTGCTTTTTTGCTTTACGTACAAACATGAATCAGGCCCGATATCCATCTGTTAACATCTCGTACACTCTTTACAAAAGTGTTTTACACACATTCTCATACATCAATGCAATTTGTTCCTTAATATAAAGTATAGAAAATGCATTCATATGCCAAACCTTTTTCGTGTGCTTATTAATCTAATTCACTGATTTCAGAACTCAAAGATTCTATATCATTCCCTTTTTATCTTCTTTTTTTTTACCATAAACAACAATTATAAAAATTATAAATATTGCTGTGCTGACAGGTAAACGACGGTCAAGCATTTGATGCAGACACCATTTCAGCACTATGCACTGGTTGTGGCAGTGTTAGGCGTTACCACAGTCAGAAGAGAGAATGCATTCATGTTTCATTGACCTTAAATTTGGAAGGTCTACAGGATAGGTGTCGTACGGTATGCCGGCGCTCGGGCTCCCGGTGCCCAGCATACCGGCACCGGGAGCCCGACCGCCAGCATACCGACAGCGTGGCGAGCGCAAAGGAGCCCCTTGCGGGCTCGCTGTGCTCGCCACGCTGCTCTCGCCACGCTGCGGGCACGGTGGCACGCTACGCGCGCCACACTATTTTATTCTCCCTCCAGGGGGGTCATGGACCCCCACGAGGGAGAATAGTTGTCGGTATGCTGGGTGTCGGGATTCCGGCACCGATAAACTGTGCGCCGGGATCCCGACATTCGGCATACAGAAGACCACCCTACAGGATACCAGGGAGACTTGCAGTGTTATATCATGGCTGAATTGGATCTGTAAGTACTGTAGCTAGAATATTAGCAAAGGTTTGATATTACAATGATTAAATTAATGTTGGCTACAGGTTTCTTTGAAGAAATGAGAAAAGTACAGAAAATGTTTCTCTACATGAAGGCCTTCCCGCAGCTCATGCTCTGAAATTGATTCAGATTTCCACCTGTATTCAAAGTAAGCTATATCTATGTGATCACCCTGCCCCCATCTATCAGCTGGTGAAAGCAGCCATCATCTATATCAGCACACATTTTCACCAGCCCCACCCCAGTGCAAGAGATCCAGTGAAGTTGGACAGATCTTTGCAAACTGGTTACTCACCTCCATAGCATTCACTCTATCAATATGCCCATGCCACGCACGCAGCAAACTTATTATACATGTGAACACCCAGTTACATTCACCGAGCTGCAAATGGAAATATGACTGCAATCTGCACAACTAAAATGTCTGGGAAGAAAGTTACTTACGGTTGATTTTGGTAGATTTGCTGGAAGGGGGGGGGGGGGGGGGGTGTTGTGAAAAAACAGCAACTTTGAAGTTACATGAATTTACCAAAGACCAATTCACATGGAAGTTGCCTATCAAATGCAACTTCACACTCCAAATTGCGGAAAATCACCATCAGAACAAATATTTTTAAAATAACATACTGTAGGTACCAATGCAGATCCAGAATACACAGTACTAAGAATCGGTTTTGCAAAATCTCACCAAAGTCGCAGCTGAATGCGCCAAATCAATGCAGTCATTTTAGCAAGCTTGTTGACATGTGAATTTTTTTTTTTTTGCCCAAGATCATTTGAATTTGCACAAAAATTGCAACAAGGGCTCAATAAAGTCGCACCTGAAGTATACACATGTAAAAACCATTTTTGAATAAGACCAAATCATAAAAACTACACCAAAATCAGTTTTGCCATATTTTAAGGTGTCTTATGTTTACAATTAACCAATTAAATTACATCTCATTTTACACCGTAATTTGGTTTTAGCATATTATTTAAAATATGCTACTTTTCCACCATATAAATATTAAAATAAGCAGCACGTCTTTCTGCACCGACTACTGCTGCAGCAGCTCTCTCTGCATTAGAAGCTGCAGCACCTCACTCTGCCCCTCAGGCTGCTGCAGCACATCTCTCTGCCCATCAGGCTGCTGGGACACAGCTTTCTCTGCCCCTCAGGCAATTCTGGGACATAATTTTTTTTATTGAAGCACAGTGGTATTATTAGGTCTGGGATGGCAGTTCTAGGGTATTTTTTTCATTGAGGCATTGGGGGATTATCAAGAGAGAGGGGATATTGATGCATTATTTTCCTTGAGACTTTGGGGGGTTTCAGGTCTGTGGGTGGGGGAGTCACATTTGGGGAATTATTTTCATTGAGGCAATGGGAGATTATCAGTTCATGGGGGATACATTTTGGGGCATTATTTCCATTCAGAGATTGGGGGGGTTATCAGGTCTGTGGTGGAGGTTCACATTTGGGGCTTTATTTTCAATGAGGAATTGGGGGTTGTGAGGTCAGGTCAGTTGGGGCATATATAGTGTTTTACTTTTTTTAATCTAACAAGTAAATAGTTAAATACAGCTACTTCCATAGTGGCTCTACCATGGTGTAATGTGTATAAGGGGCTCAACCATAGTGTAATGTGTATAAGGGGCTCTACTGTGTGGCATAACATGTATAAGGGGCTCTACTGTGTGGCATAACATGTATAAAGGGTACTACTGTGTGGTGTAATGTGAATAACAGACACTACTGTGCAGTGTATCGTGAATTGGTACTATACTGTGACCACGTGCCTTCCCAATAAAGCCATTCCCCTGTATTGTTGTTGCAAGCTTTTGGCATGCACTAACCCTATTTTAAACATGGGGGCATCCAAAGAAAACTTTCGTCCTGAGCTCCACGAGGTCTAGAACCAGCCCTGTCACCAATTTAGGATTTTTAAATATTGTGTCTTTTCAAATGTAACATGCCGCCTCATGTTGGCTAGGCCCCCAATTCAGTACATGGGAGGGGAGGCGCCAAAAGATATCCTTGCTCCAGGTACCCTGTCGCCTGGCTACACCGCTGATGACAGTTGGCCTGAATTCTCATCATATTCAGTATGGTTACTTTCAGAGAGTTCCAACATAACACACATCTATAGATTCCTAACACTTTTTTATTTTCTATACTTACTCATCAGATACCAGCTCATGATGAAAATACAAATATGCCTGAAAATCAAGTAATGAAATCACAACCTTATCCACTACCAAAAATGTATAACAGGGTACAGGGGCATCAGAACATTAATAAGTTACATTTATAAGAACTCCTATCTGGCCTCCCTCAAAAATGCCTCTCTCCACTCCAATCTATCCTCACTGCTGCTGCCCATATCATCTTCCTCAACAAACATACTACATCCACTTCCCCTCTCTTGCAGGACCGTCACTGGCTACCCTTTCCATTCAGATTCTAATCCAAGCTTCTCACACTCACCTACAAAGCCTTCACCCACTTTTCTCCCTCTTACATCTCTGATCTTATCTCTCTTCACATTCCCGCTTGTCCTCTTTGCTCTGCTAATGCACTCCGTCTATCCTGCCAACTGATTACCTTCTCCCACTCCTACTTACAAGATTTTGCATGTGCTGCTCCCTATCTCTGGAATTCTCTACCTCTCCCCAGCCGACTCCCTACCTCTCTACAAAACGTCAAACAAGCTCTCAAGACCCACTTCTTCACCAAACCCAGCCAACTCTCTCGCTAACCCTCTTGTCTATGCTCACTGTCTACCCCATCTGTGTCACCCTGGTCAGTCAGCCCTTCACCTTTTAGATTGTAAGCTCGCAAGAGCAGGGACTTCTTTCCTCATGTGCCTTTCCTTTTCTTACTTATACTATTGTCAGGAATCGACTTACCAGGCTGACATCCGTCCGCCGCTGCGGACTCCGTCCTGGCTCCCTGCGGTCACCGGCCGCCTATGCCCCTGCCATGGGTCATCATCTGGATCCTGGGGGCACTGCTGAGACAGCAGGCGTGTAGCGCGCCGCGTCCCCGCTGGGCCGCGGCGTGGGCGCCGCCATGACAGTCTGCAATAGCCAGTATGCTACGGCCAATCCGGTGCGTGGCCGCACCCACCTTCCCTGCACTCATCCAATCCCTGCGTACCATGGGGTATATAGGAGGCTACAGGTACAGCTCACAGGCATCCTGGACTTTGTGTCTATCTGCGACCTACATGAAAGGATCGGTTCCAGTCTCTCCTGAGTTCCTGGTTCTCTGCTAAGAACATTATACTCCTGGTTACTCTGCATTCTCCCGTGGAACTTCAAGGCTCAGAAATACCTGCAACCTGCATAAGGCCTCACACTCATCACCACCTTGTGTGCTTCAGCCTGCAGTTGAAGACAAACTCCAGGTGCGTTCATTTCCTCCACCTGTGACACAGCTTGCTGCTGCCAGTGCCCATCACCTGCACTGTGAGTCGGTCTCCTGCTTATGCTCAGGTTTGCCATATCATCTACTGCCTAGTTTCCCGTTTTAACCCTGCACTGGTTTCCAAGCCAGAATCATTCCATAAGACATTCTGCTCTTCTGATTTATATTCCGGATATTATTTCTCAAATTCATTTATCATTCATTTGCCATAGACTTTCAGATTCATTACTGAGTGATTGACTTTTTTCACCTGTTATTATTATTTCTGCTGCAATAACTGTTATACATCTGCCTAATAAAAATACCTTTGCGCTCATGCGCAGGAACGTTATTCAACCTCCTCGTTTCCTTCCTTCCACCTCCACTGACCCACTAGCGCCCCCTCCGGGGACACAGACCGAACACAATCTGACAGTAAGTCCAGGATCGATGGACTCGGATGGTGGACGGAGTGTGGGGTCAGAGGCCTTGCAAGATCTGGTCTCCCGTCTGGATGGTCAAGAGGTTGCGCAGCAGCAGATGCTTCACTTTCTACAAGGGATGTCCTCCCGATTGGATACACTGCAGCAATCCCTGCCCAGTGTACTTTCACCTACTGTTCCAGTTACTCCAGCACCTGCCAGTGCTGTAAATTCTTCTACGTCGGCTGCATCAGTTCCAGTATCACGCCTGCACCTGCCCGTGCCGAGCAAATATGATGGCAGTCCTAAACTATGTCGCGGCTTTCTCAATCAGTGTGAAATACAGTTTGAGTTATTGCCACATAACTTTCCCACACCAAGGTCCAAGGTTGCCTACATCATTTCCTTACTCTCTGGTTCTGCTCTGAGTTGGGTGTCTCCTCTGTGGGAACGTGCTGACCCTCTGATCAACAACTACTCAGACTTCGTGTCAACCTTTAGACGGATCTTTGACGAACCTGGTCGAGCAACATCAGCTTCGGCAGACCTGATCCAACTTCGTCAAGGTAACCGAAGCATGGGACAATATGTCATCCAGTTCCAGACGTTGGCTGCAGAGATCCAGTGGAACAACCAAGCTCTGGTAGCAGCCTTCTGGCACGGACTTTCGGATCGGATCAAGGACGAATTGACAACCCGTGACATTCCTGTTCAACTGCCTGATTTGATCTCCCTATGTATTAAGCTGGACTCTCGCATCCGCGAACGCAATAATGAACGCGCTCGGAGTGAGTCTCGCAGACCAAGGTACATACCTCCTGTACAGTTCCAGTCTCCCTCTTCTGACGAGCCTATGCAGATTAATAGGTCCCGCCTATCTCCTGAAGAGCGGGCAAGAAGAATACGGGAGAGGCTCTGCCTGTACTGTGCTGCTGCGGGTCATCAAATTAACTCCTGCACGATGCGTTCGGGAAACGCCAGATCCTGACTTGTAAGGGAGGAGTCAAGTTAGGATCTCTCAGTCAAGCTCCTTCCCAACAAGACCTCATTCTTCCAGTGACGCTAGAAACCTCCGTTGGGCTCCAGTCTGCGTCAGCATTAGTGGACTGCGGTGCTGCAGGAAATTTTATCACCCAAGCTGCCGTAAATAAATTTCGTCTGTCTACCTGTGAACTTTCTTGTCCTGTATACATTACTGCTGTGGATGGTAGTAGAATCTCTAAGGGGAACATTTCACATCAAACTACCCCAGTGGTTCTGGGAGTTGGATTTCTTCATTCAGAACTGATCAAGTTCCTGGTCATCCCTCAGGCCACCCAGGAGATTGTCTTGGGCATGCCTTGGCTCCAGCTACATAACCCACAGTTCAACTGGACAACGTTGCAGCTTACCTCATGGGGTTCACATTGTCACCAATCCTGCTTAGCCCAAGTGTGTCCCATTAAATCAACCGAAGTAAAGTCACAGCTAAGTCTTCCAGCAGTTTATCAAGACTTCGCAGACGTCTTCTGTGAAAAGGCTGCTGATATTCTACCGCCCCATAGGGAATGGGATTGTCCCATCGATCTCCTTCCTGGCAAGAAGCCACCTAGGGGGCGCACCTACCCTTTATCTGTTCCTGAAACAGAGGCGATGAGTAATTACATTAGAGAGAATCTCCAGAAAGGATTCATCCGTCCGTCATCATCACCCGCTGGTGCAGGTTTCTTCTTTGTCAAAAAGAAGGATGGAGGACTGCGTCCATGCATTGACTATCGGGGTCTCAATGACATTACCATCAAGAATAGTTATCCTTTACCACTCATTACCGAACTTTTTGATAGAGTTAAGGGGGCCCGCATTTTCACCAAGTTAGATCTCCGCGGTGCCTATAATCTCATCAGAATCCGGAGTGGTGACGAGTGGAAAACAGCTTTCAACACTCGAGATGGCCATTATGAATACCTGGTAATGCCATTTGGGTTGAGTAATGCTCCAGCGGTATTCCAACACTTTGTGAATGAAATTTTTCGAGATGTGCTGTATAAATACCTCGTTGTCTACCTAGATGATATTCTTATCTTTTCTCAAGACCTTCCATCTCATCGCCTACAAGTCTGTGAAGTTCTCCGACGTCTTCGTGAGAATCGTCTCTACGGGAAACTATCTAAATGCACCTTTGAAGTTCCCTCTATACCCTTTCTGGGTTATATAATCTCCGGATCGGATCTTCAGATGGACCCGACGAAATTGGAAGCCATTGCCAACTGGTCCATTCCAACTTCCCTCAAAGCTATCCAGCGGTTCCTGGGTTTCGCCAACTACTATAGAAAATTTATTCGAGGATTCTCCACTCTCATCGCTCCTATTACCAACCTGACTCGGAAAGGGGCAGATCATTCCAACTGGTCAGAAGAAGCCTTGGCAGCCTTCCGGAAAATCAAGCTAGCCTTTATGTCTGCTCCAGTGCTGTCACAGCCAGATGTCGACAGACCATTCGAGTTGGAGGTAGACGCCTCTACAGTTGGGGTAGGTGCTGTTCTCTCCCAGAAGGGATCTGATGGGAAAGTCCACCCGTGTGGATTCTATTCTCGCAAGTTTCTTCCTGCAGAAGCTAACTACTCCGTGGGAGATCAAGAGTTACTGGCAATCAAGCTGGCTCTCGAGGAATGGAGATATCTCCTAGAAGGGGCCAAACATCCGTTTAACATCTTCACGGATCATAAGAACTTGCTTTATTTAAAAGCAGCCCAGTGCCTTAACCCTCGCCAGTCCAGGTGGGCTATGTTTTTCTCACGTTTTAATTTTAAGCTTCATTTCCGCCCAGGTTCACAGAATGTGAAAGCCGATGCATTATCCCGATCCATGGAATCTGAAGAAGGAACATCTGACTCTGTGCCACATTCCATCCTGAGTCCCGTGGTTTTCGCTGCCTCTCAAGTCTCCCCAGCTCCTCCTCCTGGTAAGACTTTTGTTTCCTCAGAGCTCCGTCCCAAGTTGCTATCTTGGGCCCATCAGTCCAAGTTCACTGGTCATCCTGGTGTCCTGAAGACATTCAAGTTCCTTTCCGCATCATATTGGTGGCCAAAGATGAAAATGGACATCCAGGATTTCGTGGCATCCTGTCCTAAATGTGTGCAGCACAAGACTCCTCGTCAGTCACCAGCAGGTCAGTTACAACCCTTGTCTGTCCCTAGTCGTCCTTGGTCTCATCTGTCCATGGATTTTATCACTGACCTTCCATCTTCTCAGGGACATAATACCATTTGGGTTGTAGTGGACAGATTCACCAAGATGGCTCATTTCGTTCCCCTCCAGGGTCTCCCTTCTGCCCCGAAACTTGCCCAAATCTTCATACAGGAGATTTTTCGCTTACATGGTTTACCCTCTGAAATAATATCTGATCGGGGGGTACAGTTTGTAGCGAGGTTTTGGAGGGCCCTCTGTTCTGCCATGCAGGTAAAATTGAAATTCTCGTCATCATACCATCCTCAGACGAATGGGCAGACAGAGAGAGTCAATCAAGAACTTGAGACTTTTTTAAGGTTATATGTGTCATCTTCCCAGGATGATTGGTTCAATCTGCTCCCGTGGGCCGAGTTTGCCCATAACTTTCGATATCATACTGCCACTGATACGACACCATTCTTTGCAGTTTATGGGCAACATCCCCGTGTACCTGAATTCCAAGAGCTTCCTCATATGGATGTTCCAGCTGCCACTTCTGCACTAACTCAGTTTTCAACCATTTGGAAAAAGATTCACGTTTCCCTCAAAAAAGCCTCCAGTCGATATAAGATCTTTGCCGACCGCAAGAGACGTGCGGTTCCCTATTTGAAACCTGGGGATCGAGTTTGGTTATCAACCCGCAACCTTCGTCTCAGGGTTCCTTCCATGAAGTTTGCACCACGCTTCATTGGTCCTTACCCTATTGAGAGTGTCATCAACCCAGTGGCTTACAAGTTGAAATTACCATCTTCACTTCGTATACCTAATGCCTTTCACATTTCTCTCCTCAGACCTTTAGTTCTAAACCGCTTTCAGAATACTCTTCCAGCAGGTCCCAAGATCCGAACTCAGCGGGGCGTGGAATTTGAGATCAACAAGATTCTGGACTCCCGTTGCCGGTATGGACGTCTCCAGTACCTGGTCGATTGGTGCGGTTATGGCCCAGAGGAGAGAAGCTGGGTGAATTCATCTGATGTCCATGCTCCTAGGTTGGTCCGTGTTTTCCACAGCACTCATCCCTCCAAACCACGTGGGTGTTCGGTGTCCACCCCTAAAGGAGGGGGTACTGTCAGGAATCGACTTACCAGGCTGACATCCGTCCGCCGCTGCGGACTCCGTCCTGGCTCCCTGCGGTCACCGGCCGCCTATGCCCCTGCCATGGGTCATCATCTGGATCCTGGGGGCACTGCTGAGACAGCAGGCGTGTAGCGCGCCGCGTCCCCGCTGGGCCGCGGCGTGGGCGCCGCCATGACAGTCTGCAATAGCCAGTATGCTACGGCCAATCCGGTGCGTGGCCGCACCCACCTTTCCTGCACTCATCCAATCCCTGCGTACCATGGGGTATATAGGAGGCTACAGGTACAGCTCACAGGCATCCTGGACTTTGTGTCTATCTGCGACCTACATGAAAGGATCGGTTCCAGTCTCTCCTGAGTTCCTGGTTCTCTGCTAAGAACATTATACTCCTGGTTACTCTGCATTCTCCCGTGGAACTTCAAGGCTCAGAAATACCTGCAACCTGCATAAGGCCTCACACTCATCACCACCTTGTGTGCTTCAGCCTGCAGTTGAAGACAAACTCCAGGTGCGTTCATTTCCTCCACCTGTGACACAGCTTGCTGCTGCCAGTGCCCATCACCTGCACTGTGAGTCGGTCTCCGGCTTATGCTCAGGTTTGCCATATCATCTACTGCCTAGTTTCCCGTTTTAACCCTGCACTGGTTTCCAAGCCAGAATCATTCCATAAGACATTCTGCTCTTCTGATTTATATTCCGGATATTATTTCTCAAATTCATTTATCATTCATTTGCCATAGACTTTCAGATTCATTACTGAGTGATTGACTTTTTTCACCTGTTATTATTATTTCTGCTGCAATAACTGTTATACATCTGCCTAATAAAAATACCTTTGCGCTCATGCGCAGGAACGTTATTCAACCTCCTCGTTTCCTTCCTTCCACCTCCACTGACCCACTAGCGCCCCCTCCGGGGACACAGACCGAACACAATCTGACAACTATCTTATACTCCATACTCCCTTTGATGGCACCTAACCCCTGGTTTTCTTTACCCGTCCTATATTGTCTTGAACTGTAAGTGCTGTTTTCTTGTTTGCTCATTTGATTACGTACCGTGTAATGGGCGCTGCTGATACCTTTATGGTGCCATATAAATAAAGGATAATAATAATAATAATAATATTAATAAGTTTGGAAAGGCCAAGTTATAATCTCATTTTGGCACCCCTGGGGGCAGAGCCACTTGGGAGAAGGAGGCCGTACCACAGGGTGTAGAAGTAGGCGGCACTACAGTGAGGAAAAGCGGCACCAAGGAGATGGAGGCAAAAGGGTAGACACAGCAGGAGGGGCAAAACAAATGGTTGATGATCTAGGTAGACTAGAGTAATGGTCAGCAGTGAGGCAACTAGACTTTAAAGCCCAAAAATGCAAGATCATGCACTTGAGCCTCAAAAATCCTAAAGCTAAATAAAGAATTGACGGCACTGTAATGGAAACTATTGAGGAGGAAAGAAATCTAGGTGTCACTATTTCATGTCACTTAAAGGTAGCTAAGCAATGTAACAAAGGGACAGGAATCAGTTGCAGAAAGAAGTAATAATAATGCCACTGTGTAGGTCATTATTTCAGCTTCATCGAGAATACTGTGTTCAGTTATGGAGGCCATGTCTCCAGAAGGATATTAATGCATTAGAGACTGTACAAAGAAGGACTACTAAAATGGTGTATGGCCTACATCACAAAACTTACCTGGAAAGACTAAAAGATCTTAATATGTATCATTTGGGGTGAAGAAGAGAAAGGGGGACATAACAGAAACATTCAAATATATCAAGGGTTTTAACAAGGTACAAGAGGTAATCATTCTGTAAAGGAAAAGGAGCATTAGAACACGAGGGCATACATTCAAACTGGAGGGATGTAGGGTTAGGGGTAATTTGAGGAAAAATTACATCACAGAAAGAGTAGTGGACAAGAGCAATAACCTCCCACTAGAGGTGGTAAAGGCTAATGCGGTAGAACAATTTAAACATGCTTGGGAAAGTGAAAAGGATTTCCTTGCAAAGAAATAAGAATCAAATAGAGTTTCAGGTTATAAAAAGTGCAGACTATATGGACCAGGTCATTTTTATCTGCCATTAAAGTCTATGTTCTATGTTTCACCTAGCATTTTTGAGCCAAATGGTGCAAGACATCTGGTGTGACTTAGATTGTCTACCACGGGAAAAAATCCCCATACTTTCATACTTTTTCCTAATTTTTGTGTCTTATTTGCATCATAGCCACATACAAAGTTGTCTTACAGTGTACTAGTTACACAAGATTAGTACTGTACTTTGGGGGTCATTCCGTGTTGATCGCTAGCTGCCGTTGTTTGCAGCGTAGCGATCAGGCTAAAATCGTTATTTCTGCGCATGCATATGGGCCACAGTATGCACGCGTGAAGTACTTTCACACAAAACTATGCTATTTTACACAAGGTCGAGCGACGCTTTTCAGTCGCTCTGCTGATCGGTGAGTGATTGACAGAAAGTGGGTGTTTCTGGGTGGTAACTGACCGTTTTCCGGGAGTGTGCCAAAAAACGCAGGCGTGACAGGTGAAAACGCAGGCGTGCCTGAGGAAACGGGGGAGTGTCTGGCCGAACGCAGGGCGTGTTTGTGACGTCAAAGCAGGAACTAAACTGACTGAAGTGATCGCAAGGAAGGAGTAGGTTTGGAGCTACTCTGAAACGGGATGACATTTTTTCTAAGCAATTCTGCTAATCTTTTGGTCACACTTCTGCTAAGCTAAGATACACTCCCAGAGGGAGGCGGCTTAGCATTTGCACTGCTGCTAAAAGCAGCTAGTGAGTGAACAACTCGGAATGAGGGCCTTTGCAGCAAAGGAAATTATATAAAGTCGCAGATTAAGCATAATGATACATGGCATGAGTCACTTGTATCGGACCTCTATCTTCTGCCTTATTACCCACATTAGCAACTAAGTTGCATAAAGAAGCAAAATGAAATGCCAGAATCAGTACCCCTAGAGTACATTGTACTCTTGTTGCATTAGTGATGCAAATAAGATACATGTTTTGTAAGACACTTGGCGCTACTAAATTGCAAAGTCTGTGGTGTGCCTGATAGCCCCATTTGGCCTGCCATAGACTATGTTATTTAGCAGCACCAATAGACTTTTTCGCCAAAATATGCATGGGGATGTATGTGGACCAATCTGTACATTCATAAATATTTTTTTATTTTTTTTATATATAGCTAAATAGATAAACTTCCAGCAGTGACCTTGTTTTTGAACTACAGAGATAGGTTAAGGTGTCACCTAAGTACAGCACCATAACTGGGTGATTGTCTGCCCTTTGCATCAACATGTGACGCTGTGCCTAGGAGGTGGACCCACCATCACCAGGAAGAAAAGCACTGCCTGAAGCTTCCTAAGACACTCCAGATGGCTATACTGGCTGCAGGTTTTATTTCCGGAGAAGCTTTACTGGCTTCAGGCACCCTGCAAGCCAAATGCAGGTTCCATGGGGCAGTGTTGGTGCTGCCCCCAAGGCATTTATTTTTAAATACATAAGTAAATAATTAACAGGATTTAGTGGGACCCTACTTATTTTAGAGTTTAACATCAGTTTTCAGGAAACCTTAAAGGCACTAACTACCTATTAAGGTTTCCTTAAATTCAAAGAGAGAGTCTACAGAACCTGGGTCCATGTGCGTATTTGTATTTATTTGATAATGGACATACCCTAGACTGTAAAATCCCATGTGCAGGTCTCTCCACCTTTTGTATTCTCATCCTGCGCTATTCTTCACAGCGACTGTGATCCAGGGTCATAGAGTGTTCCTGTTTCTATCACTATCTGTTTTTTTTCTCTCCTTCTTGGTAGTGCCATATAAATTAAATATTGCATTATATTAAGGGCTAAGGACCTGCACATTTATATATTTGCAATGTTTAAAATTTACTTTGGATTTTATTTATTTTAAATGTTCATATTCTGCTTCTATAGAGTCTTATAATGTTCAGCAAAATAAAATAAAGAAAATACGTCAATTCAACTGTCAAATATATGTGCTGTCTCGTCTATTATTGCTTTTCTTGCCCAGGGATTTTTGTTTGCTTATTTAATTCATGACTATCATATTTTCATTATATATATTTGTCAAATATTTATAAACAACTGGGGTATGAGTCATCACGCAAATATCTCAGTTATAGGACAATGTGTATATTAAGCTTCTTTGTCCTGATGATTTACTTATGTTATTTAGCTCATACAGTGGATTGATCTAAGAACCCCCTAAGAAGCCTTCAATTTTTAAACATAGCTGGCTATACTGTAATCAGTAAACTGTCTAATACCCATTGCCAGTTATGTGCTAATCTTGGGAGTAATGGAGCTAGTGTTCCTTCAATAACGCCATTTATTATTTTATTTACTTAGCATTTTCAAAAATGTCTTTCAGTAAATCCATTTAATACAATTATGTCCTCATAGTGATTAAGCATAACATGATTTACCACTGGGAGTGATTTTACTGTGATCCTCTATGAGCCTACTTTAATTTGATAACACTTTCCTGGAGAATTCCATTATTTTCCCCTTACAATCTGTCAACTCTATTATGCTATTTTTTTTTATAGCTGTGGGCTCGTGAGTTCAGATTTCGAAAATATATTATATCCTGGAATACATTATTATTATTATTCTTTATTTATATGGTACCAGAAAGTGTCCAGGTAAATTGCAATTACATACTAATAATACAATACAATAAGGTCACACAGGCAGTACACTGAGGAAAAAAACAAATAGTAACCGAAAATATTAATAGCAGCCAGTGACCCAAGGCACTGTGGTGACTGACAGTCAGCGTCGAGCCTCTAAAAGGTGCCTTGGATACAAAGGTGTTGCAGGGTAAGAAACAAGGAGACGGAGGGCCCTATACATGAAAGTTAACCGACCCTTATTTCTTTCTACAATACCGGTCAATTATTTTGCTGTGACTGGTATGTCATTTCCCCAAGACTAAACTAGTTATACAGTATTTCATATAACCTATCGATTTGCAACCCTCGCATTTAGGGCCAGCCTACTATTACTAATGATTGTCTTTGTTATAATGCAGTTAGACTAATGATTCTTCCAGCCTAATATTTGTAATCTTCCTTTTAATTGCAATTCTTAGATACTAGCAATTAATTTCTAGAAATGTGCAGTTGGCACTTTTCGTGTTTTGTGTTTTGGTTCTGGTTCCATGCTACTGTTTTGGATATGGATTGGTTTTGAAAAAACCACCCTTTCGTGTTTTGGTTTTGGTTTTGGATCTGGATGATTTTTGAAAATAACATAAAAACAGCTAAAATCACTCCTCACAATATTGTTTTTAGGCCAAAAGGTTGCAACGAGGTAGCTGTATGACTAAGCTAAGCGACACAAGTGTGTGGCACAAACACCTGGCCTATATAGAAGTGGCATTGCAGTTGCAGACAGGATGGCACTTAAAAAACTAGGCCCCCTCATGCAAAGAAGAAAAAGAGGTGCAATAAGGTTCAAAAAGGGTTGAGATTACCTAAAGGATAAAAAAAGGGGCAGACTAGATGGACCAAGTGGTTCTTATGTGCCGTCAAATTCTATGTTTCTATGCGGTAGCTGTATAACTAAGCTAAGCGACACAAGTGTGCAGCACAAACACCTGGCCTATCTAGGGGTGGCACTTCAGTTGTAGATAGAATAGCACTTAAAAAAACTAGGCCCGCAAACAGCACATCATGAAAAGAAGAAAAAGAGGTGAAATGAGGTAGCTGTATGACTAAGCTAAGTGACACAAGTTTGTGGCACAAACAACATGGGACGTGCTGGAATTTGCCCAGATGTAATACACACACAATATTGGTGGCACAGGAGAGCGTACCCCTAAACCACACACACTGTAAAGCCTGTAAAATTAATTTGGATAATAATAACCCTTTTATTTGGAGCTATTATAATAATATGCAGCACAGGCGAGCGTACCCCTACAGGCGAGCGTACCCCTACACCACAAAGGTCAAACCCTGTAAAAATGATTTGGATAATAATATAAGTAATGTATATAACCCTTTTATTTGGAGTAAATAATATACAGCACAGGACATCACCACTGGACTTATGGCAGCAGAAGACACCACCACTGGACTGATGCAGCACAAGACAGCACCACTGGACTGTACTTTTACGGAAGTACCCCATGACTTATACGGCAGTACCCCTGGAGTTGTACGGCAGTGTCAGACAGGATGACACTTTAAAAAACTAGGCCCCAAACAGCACATGATGCAAAAAAGAAAAAGAGGTGCAAGATGGAATTGTCCCTGGGCCCTCCCACCCACCCTTATGTTGTATAAACAGGACATGCACACTTTAACAAACCAGTCATTTCAGCGACAGGGTCTGCCACATGACTGTGGCTGAAATGACTGGTTTGTTTGGGCCCCCACCAAAAAAGAAGCCATCAATCTCTCCTTCCACAAACTGGCTCTACAGTGGCAAGATGTCAACCTCATCCTCCGATTCCTCACCCCTTTCAGTGTGTACATCCTCTACCTCACAGAGTATTAATTAATCTTCACTGGAATCCACCATCACAGGTGCCTGTGTACTTTCTGGAGGTAATTGCTGGTAAAGGTCTTCCCAGAGGAATTTATCATTCATTTTGATCATCTTCTCCACATTTGGTGGAAGTATCCTCCTACGCCGATCGCTGACAAGGTGACCGGCTGCACTAAACACTCTTTTGTAGTATACACTGGAGGGGGGGCAACTTAGGTAAAATAAAGCCAGTTTGTGAAAGGGCATCCAAATTGCCTCTTTTTCATGCCAGTATACGTACGGACTGTCTGACATGCCTACTTGGATGCGGTCACTCATATTATCCTCCACCATTCTTTCAATAGTGACAGAATCATATGCAGTGACAGTAAACGTGTCAGTAATTGTTGGCAGGTCCTTCAGTCCGGACTAGATGTCAGCACTCACTCCTGACTGCCCCGCATCACTGCCAGGGGGCGGGCTAGGAAATCTTATCCTTTTCCTTGTTGCCCCAGTTGTGGGAGAAAATGAAGGAGGAACTGTTCACGTTCCACTTGAGTTGACAATTTTCTCACCAGCAGATCTTTGAACCTCTGCAGACTTATGTCTGCTGGAAAGAGAGGTACACTGTAGCCTTTAAACCTAGGATCGAGCACGGTGGCCAAAATGTAGTGCTCTGATTTCAACAGATTGACCACCCTTGAATCCTGGCAAAGTGAATGAAGGGCTCCATCCACAAGTCCCACATACTTTGCAGAATCACTCCATCTTAGCTCCTCCTTCAATTTCTACAGCTGCTTCTGCAAAATCCTGATGAGGGGAATGACCTTACTCAAGCTGACTTCCCGTGTGGCAAGTTTGAAGGGTTGGAGAACGTTACACAAGACGGAAATCATTCTCCACTGCGCTTGAGTCAGATGCATTCCCCTCCTTTGCCTATATCGTAGGTGGATGTATAGGCTTGAATGGCCTTATGATGCTCCTCCATCCTCTGAAGCATATAGAGTGTTGAATTTCAGCTCGTTACCACCTTTTGCTTCAGGTGATGGCAGAGCAGGTTCAGGAGTGTTTGCTGGTGCTCCAGTCTTCGGCAAGCAGTGGCTGAATGTCGAAAGTGGACCGCAATTTTTGGGACACCGGCAGCATCTCCTGCACGCCCCTGTCATTTTTAAAAAAATTCTGCACCACCAAATTAATTGTATGTGCAAAACTTGGGACGTGCTGGAATTTGCCCAGATGTAATGCATGCACAATATTGGTGGTGTTCTCCAATATCACAAATCCCCAGGAGAGTCTAATTGGGGTAAGCAAATGTGCGATGATGTCCGTCAGTTTCCATAAGAGTTTGTCAGCGGTGTGCCTTTTTCGGAAGGTGGTGATACATAGCGTAGCCTGCCTAGGAACGAGTTGGCATTTGTGAGATGCTGCTACTGGTGCCGCTGCTGTTGTTGCTGTGTGAGGCAATACATCTACCCAGTGGGCTGTCACAGTCATATAGTCCTTAGTCTTCTCTTTTCCACTTGTCTACATGTCCACATGTCAGTGGTTAACTGGACAGTGGATACAACTGCATTTTTTAGGACACTGAGGACACTTTTTCTGACGTCTCTGTACAATCTCAGTATCGCCTGCCTAGGGAAGTGGAACCTAGATGGGATTTGGTACACACTACCTCAAACAATTCTCTAAGTCCCACTGAACTAATGGCGGATGCCAGATGCACGTCTAACACCAACATAGCTGTCAAGGCCTCCGTTATGTCACTGTGCAAAAGGATGACTGCTGTCATATTTCCTCTTCCTCACAAAGGACTGTTGGACAGTCAATTGCTTAGTTGAAGTAGTACAAGTGGTCTTCTGACTTTCCCTCTGGGATGACAATCGATTCCCAGCAGCAACAACAGCAGCGGCAGCAACAGCAGCAGTAGGCGTACCACTCAAGGATCCTCCGGAGGAATCCCGGTTAGGAGAGGACTCCTCAGTCTTGCCAGTGACATGGCCTGCAGGACTACTGATGTTCCTGACTGAGGAGGAAGTTGACGTTGAGGGAGTTGGTGGTGTGGCTTGCAGGAGCTTAAGAGGAAGAAGGGATTTAGGTGTCAGTGGACTGCTTACGCTCTTACCCAAAGTTTAACAACTTGACACTGCCTTCTGATGAATGCGCAGCAGGTGACGTTCCTAGGTGGTTATTGTCCTTACCACTACTTATTACAGATTGACAGAGGCAACACACGGCTTGACAACTGTTGTCCGGATTTGTGGAGAAATAATTACACACCGAAGAGGAGGCTTTTTTGTTTTTTTCCCAGGCATCACAATGGGATTATTCATCCAACGGACAAAAGGTGTCTCCCGCGGTGCCTGATTTAAACAAACCACATCACTATCAGAATCCTCCTCAGCGCCAGCAACACCCATATCCTCATCCTGGTGTACTTCAACAGTGAGATCTTCAATTTGAATATCAGAAACTGGACTATGTGGGCTCCTTCCAGCACTTGCAGAGGGTGTGAAAATGGTGGAAAGAGCCCCCTTTTCCCGTCCAGTGTTGGGAAGGTCAGGCATCGCAACCGCCAACTAGTGATGAGCGGGTTTGGATCCTCGGGATCCGAACCCGCCCGAACTTCACCTTTTTTTTCAGGGGTCCGAGCAACTCGAATCCTCCCGCCTTGCTCGTTTAACCCGAGCGTGCCCGAGCGTCATCATCCCGCGGTCAGATTCTCGCGAGATTCGTATTCTATATAAGGAGCCGCGCGTCGCCGCTATTTTTTACTTGTGCATTGGGGATGATCATGAGAGGACGTGGCTGGCATCCTCTCAGTTTCTATGTTCAGCGGGCTGCAAATTGTGCTGCAAATATCTGTGCTCAGTGTGCTGCAAATATCTGTGCTCAGTGTGCTGCAAGTGCAAATATCTACATTCTCTGCCTGAAAAACGCTCAATATCTGACTGTGCTCAGTGTGCTGCAAATATCTGTGCTCAGTGTGCTAATTGCTTTATTGTGGCGACTGGGGACCAGCAGTATTATATAGTAGGAGGACAGTGCAGAGTTTTGCTGACCAGTGACCACTGACCACCAGTATTATACGTTCTCTGCCTGAAAAACGCTCCATATCTGTGCTTCATTGTAGTATATAGTAGGAGGATAGTGCAGAATTTTGCTGACCACCAGTATAACTATATATATAGCAGTACGGTACAGTAGTCCACTGCTCTACCTACCTCTGTGTCGTCAAGTATACTATCCATCCATACCTGTCGTGCATTTTAGTTTTGCACAGTTTGCTGACCCCCAGTATATACTATATAGCAGTACGGAACAGAAGGCCACTGCTCTACCTACCTCTGTGTCGTCAAGTATACTATCCATCCAAACCTGTGGTGCATTTCAGTTTTGCACAGTTTACCGACCACGAGTATATAATATATAGCAGTACGGTACAGTAGGCCACTGCTGTACCTACCTCTGTGTCATCAAGTATACTATCCATCCATACCTGTGGTGCATTTCAGTTTTCCACAGTTTGCTGACCACCAGTATATACTATATAGCAGTACGGTACAGTAGGCCACTGCTCTACTTACCTCTGTGTCGTCAAGTATACTATCCATCCATACCTGTGGTGCATTTCAGTTGTGCGCAGTATATATAGTAGTAGGCCATTGCTATTGATATATTACTGGCATATAATTTCACACATTAAAAAATGGAGAACAAAAATATGGAGGGTAAAATAGGGAAAGATCAAGATCCACTTCCACCTCGTGCTGAAGCTGCTGCCATTAGTTATGGCCGAGACGATGAAATGCCATCAACGTCGTCTGCCAAGGCCGATGCCCAATGTCATAGTAGAGAGCATGTAAAATCCAAAAAAATAAAGCTCAGTAAAATGACCCAAAAATCTAAATCAAAATCGTCTGAGGAGAAGCGTAAACTTGCCAATGTGCCATTTATGACACGGAGTGGCAAGGAATGGCTGAGGTCCTGGCCTATGTTCAAGGCTAGTGGTTCAGCTTCACCTGAGGATGGAAGCACTCATCCTCCTGCTAGAAAACTTAAAAGAGTTAAGATGGCAAAAGCACAGCAAAGAACTGTGCGTTCTTCTAAATCACAAATCCCCAAGGAGAGTCCAATTGTGTCGGTTGCGATGCCTGACCTTCCCAACACTGGACCGGAAGAGGTTGCGCCTTCCACCATTTGCATGCCCCCTGCAAGTGCTGGAAGGAGCACCCGCAGTCCAGTTCCTGATAGTCAAATTGAAGATGTCACTGTTGAAGTACACCAGGATGAGGATATGGGTGTTGCTGGCGCTGGGGTGGAAATTGACAAGGAGGATTCTGATGGTGAGGTGGTTTGTTTAAGTCAGGCACCCTGGGAGACACCTATTGTCCGTGGGACGAAAATGGCCATTGACATGCCTGGTCAAAATACAAAAAAAATCACCTCTTCGGTGTGGAATTATTTCAACAGAAATGCGGACAACTGGTGTCAAGCTGTGTGTTGCCTTTGTCAAGCTGTAATAAGTAGGGGTAAGGACGTTAACCACCTAGGAACATCCTCCCTTATACGTCACCTGGACCGCATTCATCAGAAGTTAGTGACAAGTTCAAAAACATTGGATGACAGCGGAAGCAGTCCACTGATCACTAAATCCCTTCCTCTTGTAACCAAGCTCCTGCAAACCACACCACCAACTCCCTCAGTGTCAATTTCCTTCTTAGACAGGAAAGCCAATAGTCCTGCAGGCCATGTCACTGGCAAGTCTGACGAGTCCTCTCCTGCCTGGGATTCCTCCGATGCATCCTTGAGTGTAACGCCGACTGCTGCTGGCGCTGCTGTTGTTGCTGCTGGGAGTCGATCGTCATCCCAGAGGGGAAGTCGGAAGACCACTTGTACTATTTCCAGTAAGCAATTGACTGTCCAACAGTCCTTTGCGAGGAAGATGAAATATCACAGCAGTCATCCTGCTGCAAAGCGGATAACTCAGGCCTTGGCAGTCTGGGTGGTGAGAAACGTGTTTCCGGTATCCACCGTTAATTCACGGGGAACTAGAGACTTGATTGAGGTACTGTGTCCCCGGTACCAAATACCATCTAGGTTCCATTTCTCTAGGCAGGTGATACCGAAAATGTACACAGACGTCAGAAAAAGACTCACCAGTGTCCTAAAAAATGCAGTTGTACCCAATGTCCACTTAACCACGGACATGTGGACAAGTGGAGCAAGGCAGACTCAGGACTATATGACTGTGACAGCCCACTGGGTAGATGTATTGCCTCCCGCAGCAAGAACAGCAGCGGCGGCACCAGTAGCAGCATCTCGCAAACGCCAACTCGTTCCTAGGCAGGCTACGCTTTGTATCACCGCTTTCCATAAGAGGCACACAGCTGACAACCTCTTACGGAAACTGAGGAACATCATCGCAGAATGGCTTACCCCAATTGGACTCTCCTGGGGATTTGTGACATCGGACAACGCCACCAATATTGTGCGTGCATTACATCTGGGCAAATTCCAGCACATCCCATGTTTTGCACATACATTGAATTTGGTGGTGCAGAATTATTTAAAAAACGACAGGGGCGTGCAAGAGATGCTGTCGGTGGCCTGAAGAATTGCGGGACACTTTCGGCATTCAGCCACCGCGTGCCGAAGACTGGAGCACCAGCAAACAGTCCTGAACCTGCCCATCCATCATCTGAAGCAAGAGGTGGTAACGAGGTGGAATTCAACCCTCTATATGCTTCAGAGGATGGAGGAGCAGCAAAAGGCCATTCAAGCCTATACATCTGCCTACGATATAGGCAAAGGAGGGTGAATGCACCTGACTCAAGCGCAGTGGAGAATGATTTCAACGTTGTGCAAGGTTCTGCAACCCTTTGAATTTGCCACACGTGAAGTCAGTTCAGACACTGCCAGCCTGGTCAGGTCATTCCCCTCATCAGGCTTTTGCAGAAGAAGCTGGAGACATTGAAGGAGGAGCTAAAACAGAGCGATTCCACTAGGCATGTGGGACTTGTGGATGGAGCCCTTAATTCGCTTAACAAGGATTCACGGGTGGTCAATCTGTTGAAATCAGAGCACTACATTTTGTCCACCGTGCTCGATCCTAGATTTAAAACCTTCGTTGTATCTCTCTTTCCGGCAGACACAAGTCTGCAGAGGTTCAAAGAACTGCTGGTGAGAAAATTGTCAAGTCAAGCGGAACGTGACCCGTCAACAGCTCCTCCTTTACATTCTCCCGCAACTGGGGCTGCGAGGAAAAGGCTAAGAATTCCGAGCCCACCCGCTGGCGGTGATGCAGGGCAGTCTGGAGCGAGTGCTGACATCTGGTCCGGACTGAAGGACCTGCCAACGATTACTGACATGTCGTCTACTGTCACTGCATATGATTCACTCACCATTGAAAGAATGGTGGAGGATTATATAAGTGACCGCATCCAAGTAGGCACGTCAGACAGTCCATACGTATACTGGCAGGAAAAAGAGGCAATTTGGAGGCCCTTGCACAAACTGGCTTTATTTTACCTAAGTTGCCCCCCCTCCAGTGTGTACTCCGAAAGAGTGCTTAGTGCAGCCACTTACCTTGTCAGCAATCGACGTACGAGGTTACTTCCAGAAAATGTGGAGAAGATGATGTTCATCAAAATGAATTATAATCTATTCCTCGGTGGAGACATTCACCAGCAATTGCCTCCATAAAGTACACAGGGACCTGAGATGGTGGATTCCAGTGGGGACAAATTAATAATCTGTGAGGAGGGGGATGCACACAGTGAAAGGGGTGAGGAATCGGATGATGAGGAGGAGGTGGACATCTTGCCTCTGTAGAGCCAGTTTGTGCAAGGAGAGATTGATTGCTTCTTTTTTGGTGGGGGTCCAAACCAACCAGTCATTTCAGTCACAGTCGTGTGGCAGACCCTGTCGCTGAAATGATGGGTTCGCTAAAGTGTGCATGTCCTGTTTATACAACATAAGGGTGGGTGGGAGGGCCGGTGGGTGGGAGGTCCCAAGGACAATTCCATCTTGCACCTCTTTTTTCTTTCATTTTTCTTTGCATCATGTGCTGTTTGGGGACTATTTTTTTAAATCTGACATCCTGCCTGACACTGCAGTTCCACTCCTAGATGGGCCAGGTGTTTGTGTCGGCCACTTGTGTCGCTTATCTTAGCCATCCAGCGACCTTGGTGCACCTCTTTTTTTCTTTGCATCATGTGCTGTTTGGGGACTATTTTTTAAATCTGACATCCTGTCTGACACTGCAGTGCCACTCCTAGATGGGCCAGGTGTTTGTGTCGGCCACTTGGGTCGCTTAGCTTAGTTATCCAGCGACCTCGGTGCAAATTTTAAGACTAAAAATAATATTGTGAGGTGTGAGGTGTTCAGAATAGAATGAAAATGAGTGGAAATTATGGTTATTGAGGTTAATAATACTACGTGATCAAAATGACCCCCAAATTCTATGATTTAAGCTGTTTTTGAGGGTTTTTTGTAAAAAAAAACACCAGAATCCAAAACACACCCGAATCCGACAAAAAATTTTCAGGGAGGTTTTGCCAAAACGCGTCCGAATCCAAAACACGGCCTCGGAACCGAATCCAAAACCAAAACACAAAACCCAAAAAATTTCCGGTGCACATCACTACCGCCAACACACTTCGACTCTCCTTGGGGATTTTTGATACCATCATAGAACACACAGTTCTTTGCTGTGCTTTTGCCAGGTTAACTCTTTTCATTTATCTAGCGGAAGTATGAGGCCTTCCATCATCATGTGAAACTGAACCACTAATCATGAACATAGGCCAGGGCCTTAGCCACTCCTTGTCACTCTGTGTCGTAAATGGCATATTGGCAAGTTTACGTTTCTCCTCAGACCATTTAAATTTCTTTTTTTGGGTCATTTTACTGAACTTTGGCTTTTTGGATTTGACATGCCCTCTACTATGACATTGGGCTTTGGCAGACAACGTTGATGGCATTTCATTGTCTATGTCATGACTAGTGGCAGCAGCTTCAGCACTAGGAGGAAGTGGTTCTTGATCTTTCCCTATTTTATCCTCCAAATATTTGTTCTTCATTGTTTTTCTGGAGTTATGTACCACAATATGCGGCACAGGAGAGTGTACCCCTACACCACACAGGGCAAACCCTGTAAAAATTATATTTGGATTACATGTTAATAACCCCTTTATTTGGAGTATATAATATACAACACAGGACACTACCACTGGTCTGATGTAGGACAACACAGCGACACTGTAAGGGACTTATTATACATAAGCACTAGACATATGGCAGCAGAGGACACCACCACTGTGACTGATCACTGGACTGACTGATGCACAGAACATTACCACTGGTCTGATGCAGGACAACACAGCGACACTGTAAGGGACTTATTATACAGCAGCACTGGACATATGGGAGCAGAGGACACCACCACTGTGACTGGTCCCTGGACTGACTGATGCACAGGACACTACCACTGGTCTTATGCAGGACAACACAGCGACACTGTAAGGGACTTATTATACAGCAGCACTGGACACCACCACTGTGACTGATCACTGGACTGACTGATGCACAGGACGCTACCACTGGTCTTATGCAGGACAACACAGCAACATTGTAAGGGCTTAGACAGCATCACTGGACATATGGCAGCAGAAGACACCACCACTGTAACTGGTCACTGGACCGATTGATGCAGCATAAGACACTACACTGGACTGAGCAGCACAAGACAGCACTATAATCACCACCCTACTTTCCCACCCGCAAAGACACTGAGGTCAGATACACATCCTCTCACTACACTCTCCATGACTGGAGTGAAAATGGCGGCGATGCACGGCTACTTATATGGTATCTAGACCCCGCGAGAATCCGACAGCGGGATGATGACGTTTTGCCTCGCTCTGGTTTCCGAGTCAGGCGGGAAAACCCGAGCCGGGCTTGGATCCAGGCTCGGGACGTAAAGTTCTGTAGGGTTCGGTTCTCTGAGAACCGAACCCGCTCATCTCTATTAATTTCCCTTAGGATTTCTACTATACTGACAATACAATACAATAAAAATAGTTTAGGATTTTTGATGTAGGAAGTTTAATAAATGCCTACATCACTTCCTGCTGCTCACAGATAGGTGGATAATCCCATAAACATCTGGGCTATTCACAGTCCAGAAATGTCTTGACAAAGGTCCACCGACCGAAATGCGTTGACACTAACTGGACTGTGAGTAGCCATATTCTGTTCTGTTCTACATCCTGTCAAAAGGATAATACATCAAAAGACTTTGTTATTGTTTTTTTTTTGTATTTTTATATATTTTTTTAATTTTTATATTAACCTGTTTTTGGATGTATTAAACTGCTATTATGGACATTACTTTTTTCATTTGACTTGTTTTGGAGTACTTGCACATTCAATGCATTATATGTGGGATCATGGTAGATGTTAATCCCCAGTCATTTTCTGAACGGGTGAACCACTAAGGCTTTGCAGGAGAATTACCGCAGCATACCTGGAACAATATAAAGATACCTTGATTGAATTTGATCCTGCAGTCCCAGTGTGAGTGGGGGTATGCCCTGTTCATAAGGACCACTTATTAAAGATACCATTACAGGAGTGTTTTAAACATAATTTGTGTGAGTTTGGGGTTCCCCTGCTTATAGCAGCTGACTATGGCCCTACGTCTGTCTGTTTAAAAGCCGTATGAAGTTTTCACATTGTATAAAAGAAACCTTTATGTGCACATCTTCACTTATTTTTGTGTGAGTGGGGTACACGAGCGATAATCAACTCACTACCAGTCACAAAATATCTTCTTTTCATTGATCTGATTTATAAACAATACTACACATTTTTCTGTATCTATCTTTGGTTTATAAATGTGGTGACATTTATCTTTAACACCAGAGGTGCACAGGCAGCTTTGCGCCATAGACACTCGTGCCACATTTGTTTTATTTTCTGCTACAGTCAGCCTCCACCTTTTGCAGTAAGAGACTTTCTTCAGGTGCTATTCATTATCCTTATCTGTGTATGGTTAACTTGCATTCAGCATTGTGCTATGGCATCTGGCACTTAATACAACCACTTCATATGTGTTTCAAGTTGTGATTGATCACATTATCCAAGTATCCAATGACTGCCGATCAGGGGGTATAAGTCCAGAGCATCGGCTCAGTCTTATCACCTTGGACAATGCATCGCATTGCTGCATAGCATCTCCTGGTTCCAGTTTCCAATCTTCATTTTCCAGTGTACAATCTCCAGTTTCCAGTTCCAATCTCCAGTCTCCAGTCTTCAATCTCCTGTTTCCGGCAATCTCCTATTTCTGGCATCATCGAGTGATCTCGCGGTTCCAGTATTCCTGTGGAACTACAGGTCCCAGCATTTACTTCAGCTCCAACTTCTGCTACAGTCAGCCTCCACCTACTGCAGTAAGAGACTTTCTTCAGGTGCTATTCATTATCCTCACATGTGTATGGTTAACTTGCATTAAGTATTGTGCTATGGCATCTGGCACTTAATACAACCACTTCATATGTGTTTCAAGTTGTCTCCTGCTTAACCTTGCTTGGTTGTGGACTTGCATTACAAACTGACTGTGTGGAGTATCGTTGCTGGTTTCCAAACCAACTGTGGGAGTGATCACCATCTGATTGCTATACTAGTTTCCAGAATAGTTCATTGCCTGTATTTCATTGCCTAATTACTGCACTGGTTTCCAGACAAGCTAAAAACCTGTGACTGTTTATTTCATTGTTGTCAGCATTACTTGTACCATTCATCTCTAGTTTCATCTGCTTCAATTACTGTTTATACTTGTGAGCATATAATAAACATCATTGCGTACATGTGCAGGAATCTCTTACAGCCTCCTCGGTTTCTCCATCGCACCACCACTGACCCACTAGTGTCCCCTCCAGGGACAGACATAACCACAGATCTGACAGTTTGTCCAAGGTCCATGGACCCAGATGGTGGTCAGAGTGTGGGAGCAGGGGCTCTTCAGAACTTAATCTCACAACTCGATTGTACAGAGGCTGCACAACATCAGATCATACAGTTTTTAAAAGAGATGTCTTCTCGGTTGGATACCTTACAACAATCTCTGCCAAGTTCTATAGTTCCAGCTGCACCAGCGACTCCAGCTCCAGTTTCCAGTGCCACAGCTTCAGGCTCTTCAGTTGCTTCTGGTTTAGGATCTCGTCTCCATCTTCCTACACCAAGTAAATTTGATGGCAATCCTAAAACCTGTTGTGGATTCCTGAACCAAAGTTCACTTTGAATTGCTGCCGCACAATTTCCCGACGCCCAGAACCAAAATTGCGTACATTGTGTCTCTCCTGACTGGCCCTGCCTTCAATTGGGTTTCCCCGTTATGGGAGTGAGCAGATTCACTGCTTAACAACTACACAGACTTTGTAGCTGCATTTAAATGTATCTTTGATGAGCATGGGCGTACAACATCAGCTTCCTCTGATATCCTCCAGATTCGCCAGGGAACACGCACCATGGGACAGTATGTCATCCAGTTCCAGACATTGGTGTCAGAGGTTGAGTGGAACAATCAAGCGCTGGTTGCGGCAATCTGGCACGGTCTCTCTGATCATATAAAAGATGAACTGGCTACCCGAGATCTACCAGAGCAATTGAAATCATTAATTTCCTTGTGTGTAAAGTTGACTCTGCGATTACGCGAAAGAGCAAGAGAACGTTCTCATGGTGATCCTCGCAAGCACTGAGTTATGCCTCAAGTACAACCTTCTCCCTCCACTTCAGATGAGCCTATGCAAGTAAATAGGTCCCGCTTAACTCCTGAGGAGCGGTCAAGAAGATTACGGGAAAGACTGTGTCTGTACTGTGCTGCTGCTGGTCACATGATTGGTTCCTGTCCGTCATGTTCGGGAAACGCCAGGTCCTAACTTGCAACGGAGGAGTCAAGTTAGGAACCTTATACAAAGCTCTTCTTCTTGAGAACTTATCTTACCGGTAACTTTGGAAACACAGAGTGGGTTACATGTTTTCTCAGCTTTAATTGACTGTGGTGCTGCTGAGAACTTTATTACACAGGCTGCAGTTGATAAGGTTGTCTCGCCCAGTCTATCTCACTGCTGTGGACGGTAGCCGTATTGCTGAGGGGTCCATCAGTCAGCAAACTAAGCCGTGGTCCTAGGTGTGGGCTTTCTTCATTCTGAGCTCATTGAACTTTTGGTCATTCCTAAAGCCACCTATGAGATCATGTTGGGTATTCCTTGGCTTCAACTTCACAACCCTCAAATCGACTGGTCTACACTACAACTCACAGCATGGAGTTCCTCCTGTTTCCATT
The DNA here is from genome assembly GCF_028390025.1 of Pseudophryne corroboree. Classification (NCBI taxonomy): domain Eukaryota; kingdom Metazoa; phylum Chordata; class Amphibia; order Anura; family Myobatrachidae; genus Pseudophryne; species Pseudophryne corroboree. The sequence goes on along the minus strand of NC_086447.1, from coordinate 422,607,646 downwards.
CCTGTTTAGCTCAAGTTCGTCTCGTGAGATCTTTGGGGTTGAAACCTGTCTAATCCTAATTTAACCATCTTGTTGCTGTTGTTGTTGCTTTTAAGTAAAAGACTGAATTGAAGTCAGACTTAGAAAAGCAATTGATTATTTATTAAAAAGACCACGCCCATGTACAGGTTGAGAGACCACATCCTCTCAGCCCGCGTCAAAACTACTTCAACAGAGAAAATCTGGCAATTCACTCATTTTTATAATATTCAGTTACTCCCCATTCTTACCACACTCCCATATGATTTCATGCATCTTTAGTACAATGTTATGCTCATATTAGTACAAAGAACCAGCTAGAAGCTAATTAGCCTTATTTGGTGCTAATTCCAATTGTATTACACACAATGGGTGGGATTCAATTATTTTCATCCATTTCCACACTCATTCTGTTTCTGCCCTCAGGGATGTTGTATCATTATTTCAGCTCGCTACACCCGGAGTAGCGAGGCACCCAACCCTTTACACAGCTAAACCTGATTACTATGGGCGCAATATGGGGGTAATTCCAAGTTGATCGCAGCAGGAAATTTTTTTAGCAGTTGGGCAAAACCATGTGCACTGCAGGGGGGGGCATATATAACATGTGCAGAGAGAGAGAGATTTGGGTGTGGTGAGTTCAATCTTCAATCTAAATTGCAGTGTACAAATAAAGCAGCCAGTATTTACCCTGCACAGAAACAATATAACCCACCCAAATCTAACTCTCTTTGCAAATGTTATATCTGCCCCCCCCCCCTGCAGTGCACATGGTTTTGCCCAACTGCTAAAAAATTTCCTGCTACGATCAACTTGGAATTACCCCCTATGCACGATAACAGAGATCATTTTAGAAAGGAAATTGGGTGTGATATATAATTTGAATCTCACCCAATGAGTCTGCTGTTTTCCAAACTCTGTTTAAAGGTACATGTATCTGATAAGTGAACCAATGTCTGTATAAAGGTCACTTTATAAAACAAAATGGATTAAGAGTTAAGGTATGTTATATGATAAGGTATGTTACAGTATATGATAGGTATAGCTATATGCTGTACCTATGAAATATGTGACTATATTTGTTTTAAGATAATAAATTATATTGATTATGCATTCAGATATTTAACAAACCCCAGTGTGAAATTCCTGAGGCATACAAAGAATTTACTGACGTCTTCAGTGAAAAGACCGCTGATGTTCTGCCTCCTCATCGGAAATGGGATTGTCCCATCGAGCTGATCTCGGGGAGAATGCCTACTAGAGGACAAACCTATCCTCTTTCCAGTCCTGAAATTCAGGCCATGAGTGAATATATAAAAGAGAATCTAAAAAAAGGATTCATTCATCCTTCTTTACCTCCTGCAGGGGCAGGGTTTTTCTTTGTGAAAAAGAAAGATGGAGGATTATGTCCCTCCATTGATTATAGAGCATTAAATGAAATTACCATAAAAAACAGCTACCCCTTACCGTTAATCACGGAACTGTTTGACAGAATTAAAGGAGCCAGTATCTACCAAAATTGATCTTCGTGGGGCAAATAATCTCATTAGAATCTGGAGTGGCAATGAGTGGAAGACCGCTTTTAACACCCGTGACGGCCACTATGATTATCTTGTGATGCTCTTCGAATTAAGTAATGTCCCAGTTGTATACGAAAAGTGGGGGCTAACTGGCGCTGTATGGGATCTGAAGCAAGCTGTGAGGGAGGGTATGGGGTTCCCCTAAATGACTCCCTTCGGAATAGACAATAGCAAAGAGATGTGACCACTCCCTAGTAGGTGCTAGATCCGTGTAGATATGATATCTCCAATATAGATGTCAAATGAGTTATCAAAATATGATAAAATATTTAATAAAATAAAAATTAAATGAGAGCAATGTATAGAAATATAAAACACATGTGGTGAATCACAATGAAGGCAGGAAGGTGATCATACCTGTATATTTGGTGGGAATCGCAGGTATTGAGAAAGCAGAGTACCCCGGGAAATACCCTGCTATAGGTTTCAGAGATTTGATTCCCAAATGACCATCCACGTGACCCACAGCATGTAGAGGTTGTCCATCTTGAAAATGGAATATGGCACAGCAGGGCAAATCCAATGCGTTTCAGGACTATGCTGTCCCTTTTTCAAGGCTGATTGCCCCCTGTGCAGTTGTCCGTGCCTTTATCCTGGTGTAGATCCTATCAGAGGTTGCCACATGTGCATTTCCTGCTCACTTCCAGTCTGGAAGTACCGGAACCGGAAGTACCAAAACCAGAAGTGACATCATATCCGTTCCAAAAGGTTGTTTTCGTTCCATTGACAGAAAGTGGCCTGTGTTGCACTTTATAGGAAGCAGTTCACATGTTTATTTTGAAGTTCCATTTTCAATAAACATTATAATGATGTCCTAAATATGTTGATAATGATTCTTAATGATGGTAAGTTATTCATATGGATGATCCTCAAAGAAAAGAGATAACAATCGATGAATAATAATACAATGAAAAAAATAATTAAAAATAATATATATATTTTTTCTTTCTTCCCTTTCCTCCTTCTATCCTCTACTTTTTCCTCATCTTTTCTTTATTTTTATTTTTTTATTTTATTTAATCTTTTTGTAAGTGAAAATGGTTATAAGGCACATAAACTGATATGAAGGCTGGATATAGAACACATTGTTTGGGAGAAAATGGGGGAAATTAAAGAAACCATTTAATTTCAAAGTCCTGATTGAGGCCATTGGGAGCAAGGGTTTTCAGATTGAAAATGGATTTCATTTCTGTTTTGGCCAGCAATTTCTCTACATTCCTGTTTTTCCAGGAAGCTTTTATGTTGATTAGTCCCATAAATTCAGTGATGGCACTTGTGGAGCACTGATGTTCTTGCCTAAAATGTTCCGAAAGGTAGTGTGTCATAAGGCCTTTGCGGATATTGCGCAAGTGCTCCCCAATTCGAGTTTGAGTGATGTCGATGTCCTGCCAATGTAGGATTTGCCACAAATACAGGATATTAGATATACAACATTGGTAGTATGACAGGAGATGAAGTCATGAATTTTGAAGGTGGTCCCATTGATCATGACTTCAGTGTATTTAGCTTTGTTTGTTCGTATCTGTCTGCATCCCAGACACATTTTGCAGCGATGGAAGCCCTTTGTTCTAATAGGTTAGTGCTTTTGATGGGTAAGGCACTACGTACTAGACAGTTTTTAATATTAGGGGCTTTGCGGTATATGAATTGGGGTTTATCTGGAATGATGTTCTTCAGCGTAGGATCTCCTTTTAAAATGTGCCAGTGTTTGCGAATGATTTTTTCGAAGTGTTTATGATCGGAGTCATAAGAAGAAAGAAAAGCACAATTTGTATCTTTTTTGGAGATGGAAGCAATGTTCTGTTGATCAGTGATGAGTTGTTCTCTTTCAATCAATGAGGTTTCCTGTATTGACCATTTCCATTTTATATCCTTTTTTGAGGAATGATTTTTTGTAGATCTGTATCTGTTCCTCGCATATGGTTGGTTCACTGCAGTTCCTTTTGATTCTTATGAATTGACTTTTTGGAATCCCTTTTAACCAATTTTGGTGATGTTCACTGTCGGTGGAGATATGATTACGAGTGTCCGTAGGTTTGGAATAGATCTTGGTTTGAAATGTAGAGTCTTTGATATAGATGGTCAAGTCGAGAAAGTTCACTTCTGCTTTACTGATGGTAAACGTCAAATGTATGTTGATGGTATTCTCATTCAATGATGAACAAAAATGATCGAGGTCCTCTCTTTCTCCTCTCCATATAAAGATGATGTCATCTATGTATCGTCCCCAGTCTTTCAGCTGTATACCCCAAGTTATGCCTGTGAAGATGGTTTTATGTTCCCAGAATGCCATGAACAGGTTGGCGTAACTTGGGGCAAAGCATGTACCCATTGTGGTACCCTTTTTTTGTAGATAGTTATCTCCATTGAAGAAGAAGAAATTGTTAGTAAGTATGAAACTGATGGAATCTATGATGAATTTCTTCCTTTCTCCACTCATCTCAGTTCGCTCTAAGAACCATTCTATGGCCTCTAGTCCATCCTTGTGATCTATTATTGTATACAGTGAGGATACATCGGCTGTGATTATATGGGTATTCAAATCCCATTCGAATCCTTGTATCTTCCTGATGGTGTCTCTTGTATCTTTTAGAAATGCTGGAGTAGTGCTGACTAGGGGTTGTAGCAGATGATCAATCAATTCAGATAGATTTGAGGTGAGGTTTCCCATTCCAGTTATGATGGGTCAGCCTGGGGGGTTAGAAAGGCTTTTATGTACCTTGGGTAGAACATATATGGTCGGGGTTACAGGGTCTTCTATGTATAGAAAGCCAAATTAATTTTCAGTGATTCCTCCTGCTGGTAAATGTTTAGTTAGAAGTTTCACAAAGTTATTTTTGATGCGTGATGATGGATCATTTTTGAGTTTGGAATATGTTTCTGTATCGGCGAGTTGTCTTGATATCTCTGTAATATAGTCTTCTTTGTTTAGAATAGCAATTCCGCCTCCCTTATCACACGGCTTGATAATTATGGATTCATCTTTACTGAGATCTGTGAGTGATTGATGTTCCTTTTTGGTGAGATTGTGTTTGGGTTTTTTGTTCTCAAATTTTCGGAAATCTTCTGTTAGTTTCTGGAAAGTGTTGATGAAACTTCCTTTGATGTGAGCTGGGTAGAAAAGGGATTTCTTTTTGAACTGGGAATTGTGTGTATCTCCTGGATTGGTAGAGTTGTTTTCAATAGATGGATTGATGCTTGTAGATGAGTTCTTTATTTCAAAAAACTTTCTTACAGTGATTTTTCGGGTAAATTTGTGAAGGTCCACGAATTTGTCAAAGGCATTTGAGGTGGTAGATGGTGCATATTTAAGGCCCTTTTTGAGTACTTTTTCCTCTGTTTCTGAAAGGGGACTTTGCCTCAGATTGAAAATTATTCTTTTTCTTCTTCTACTTCTTCTATTTCTGTGTTTACTGCAGGAGACGTAGTGAGTTTTTTTTCGGTTTCTTTCCTGCCTTTTTTCCCCTTTTCCTATATTTCTTAGTTTTCGGGAAGTGGGTTAACTGTCAATGTCTTCTTAGGGCTTTCCTTTCTTTCTGAGACGGTGCTTCCCTTGGACCAGTGTGATGTGTTTCCCTGGTGGGGCTGCTTGTAGATGGTCCAGCTTCTTCTGATCAAGCCACTATGTAATCTTTCCTTAGAGTCTGGGTGTTCTTGGATGGTGTGATAGGCCAACGATCAATGGTCCATTCCTTTTCACGTGATGGAGGTCTTCTTCTTGAGGTACTTCTGTAGTCTTTTGTATTTATTCTATCTCTGTCTCTATTTCTTAGTTTATACTTTGATGTGTGGGTGTTTCTGTCATAGCTTCTGTCCCAATGATCTCTTGATGGAAGTCTTCTCCTGTATTGTTCTGTTTGGGTGGGTGGAAAACGACTTTCCTCTCTTAAGGTTGTTCTTCTAGTATCATGATGATGGTAATTTCTTATGGGATAAGGGTTTCTATTTCTCCACATTACTCGTTCGGGTCGATGTCTGTAGAATGTTTCCCTCCAGTTGTGATCTGTATTCTTTTTTAATGTAAGATTTCTTTCCTTTCTTCCCCCATAATATTCTCCATTCCTCTCTTCCATCCTCCGTGATGTTGTCCCATCATTGGGTGGTGCATTGGTCTGTTGTGGTCGTGGCTGTTTGGGTTTGGTGATTCCAAACCTGTAGAAATCACAGTCTCTTTGAAGCCTTTTCTGTTTTTTCTTAATTAATTCTTTGGTGTTCTGTTCCATTTTGATGGATAGATCTTCTCCTAGTTCCTTAAATCTTGGCAGTTTGGTAAACGGTTCTATTATGGTTTGAAAATATCCTTTCCTTTGTTGCTTTGAGTTTATCACTTCTTTCTTTAATAATGAGATCAATGAGGGCAAAGGAACAGGTATCGAGTATGGTGATCCATTCTTTCGTGGATAATAAAAAAAATGAGACCAATATATAGAAATATAAAACACATGTGGTAAATCACAATGAAGGTGATCGTACCCATATATTTGGTGGGAGCCGCAGGTGTTGAGAAAGCAGAGTACCCCGGGAAATACCCTGCTATAGGCTCCAGAGATTTGATTCCCAAATGACCATCCACGTGATTCACAGCATGTAGAGGTTGTCCGTCTTGATAATGGAGTTGTTAGGTTCCTGGTGCTCAGAACAAGGGAGATGTTATGAAGTGAGTCCAGAGCACCAGGACGTAATGCTGGGAAAGGGAAACGGAATGGGAATAGCCCCTGGCACCCTACCTCCGTTGTTTTACCCGTGCTGTCAATTCATTCTTGCGAGACTATGATTTCTTGGGCCCATGGCAGCCGCGTTTGAAGGGCGGATTAAGTCTGCCCAACTCCGATGCCCCCTCAGGTCTTAAGGAGAGACAAAGAGTGAACTGAGACAGGGTAATAGCAAGGGGCCCTCTAACTGAAACAACCAAAGCCAGGGGCTACTAACTAGGCTAAAACTAAATGTATGTGCGGCCCGCCGCCAAAGGAAAAGAACAACTAAGGAAATGCTGACCACACGCCGACCCAATACTTTTGTGTACCGGCGGTGACAGCATAAGCAGAACCCTCTGCAAAACACCAGTGACAGATACAACCAAGGAATACAGCGGCCTAGGCCGACGGATGCGGCAAAGCCGCTACTCACGGAACCGGTACAAATACTGGCAAACGGACAGGAACCCCCAATGCTGCCGACACAGACTCTCAGAACTGGAGGACAGGCAGAATCCCAAACGACAGGCCGGTGGACACCAAGAAGCCAGAAACTCGACCAGGCATAGGCAAAGCCACAGGACTTCTGGACAGGAACGCTTCACGGCAGGACACGGGATCAGACACAGGAATCGACACAGGGACTGACACAGGAATCGACACAGGAAGCAGCTAGACTGACACTGCTAGACAGGAGCTCAGGAACTGGCAGGAACAAGCTCAGAACTCAAACACTCTGGAAGACTGGATACCTAGAAATATCACCAGCGTCTGTGAATTGCACTCAGCCAGCATATAACAGAGAGGCCTAATTAATTATGTCATGCAGCTGCCCTGTTGCATGACTCCAAACTGACAAGATGCAATTAGCAGCCAGGTGAGGCTGAACACATGGGAACAAGCTGCAATTACACAGACTCACCACCGGCAGCAAACAAGAGTATTCTTAAACAGAGCAACGGGAAATCCTGGCCTGCAAGACAACTTATAAACATAAAATAGGAATGAACCACTACCTGTGGTTCATAACAGTATCCTCTCCTTAAGGGTGAGATCCGAGCACCCCATGACACCCACGGAGAACATAAACAGAAGTATAACATAAAATACATAACCAAAATGCAAAATGGAAATGAGCCACAGCCATGGCTCATAATATTACCCCCCCTTGAGGAGGGGTCAAAGGACCCCAAAATTCAGACTATCCAACACAAGGGATACAAAAAAAAACCGGACACACTGGTCTAACAGACAAGAAAACATAAACAAGCTGTAACAACAGCTTGTAACAGTGCCCTCCCCTTGACGGTGGCCACTGGACACAAGACAAGGAAAAAAAAATATATATTTTTTTATATCAAGGCAAGAGTCAAAAATTATTTATTTTTCTTCTTCTTCTTCTTCTTCTTCTTTTTACAAAGCTCTTTAGGTCTGACCAAGCTAATTCCCCAAACATTGTCTGAACTGATGGTACCACCCAGCAAGGCTGCGTTCAAATCAGAGATAGGTCTCTTACCCTTGGGAGCTGAACTTACAGGCAAAGTACTACTATTAGAAGAAGACAGAAAAGCACATCCTGCAGTCAAAACAATAGGCTGAGACTCTTGTACCGAGTCTACAGTATACGGTGAACTCTCAGCAGATAAGATGAGTGACCTAGAGGAACCTGAACCAATTTCTTTGGAACCATATCTTTTAATAACTGCATCACTGAATGCTGGGGGATCCTGAAGAATGGGATCTTCAGCTTTCATTAGGATGGTCGCCCACTGAAAAGGCTCTCCTCTAAAAGAATAAATCAGATAGAGCACAAGGTTCTCTGAAGTGATGCCCAGAAATGGTCTAGACAACTTAATGATGTAATAGTGTTTGTAAAGCGCCAGAAATTGGACTAAGTCCCCATCAAAGATTATAGATGTTGAGATATCAACAGAGTCAGGATCTGCTTCATTCCCATCTGACTGACTAGAGTGCTTTGCTAGGACCTGGTCACTATTGACCTTACTCGAGGCTGAGACTTTCTGAACCCCACCTGGGGCAGTGACTTTCTGAACCCCACCCGGGGCAGTGATTTTCTGAACCCCACCCGGGGCTGTGACTTTTTGAACCCCACCCGGGGCAGTGACTTTCTGAACCCCACCCGGGGCAGTGACTTTCTGAACCCCACCCGGGGCAGTGGCCTCCGGGAACCCCGCTGGGGCAGTGGCCTCCGGGAACCCCGCTGGGGTCAGCACCTTGGATTATTTTACTGGGACCGAGCCGTCGGCCTCCCCCACTGGGACCGAGCCATCGGCCTCCCTCACTGGGACCGAGCCATCGGCTTCCCTCACTGGGACTGAGCCATTGGCCTCCCTCTCTGAGTCGATAATTATCGAAACTTCTCCCGGGACTATGACTTCCGGGACTTTTGCTGAAGCTATAACCTTCAGAACCTCCACAAATGCTATGCCTCTTGAGTTCTTTCCTGGGGAAGTGACCTCTAGACCCTTCTTTGAGGCTGCGTCTCTCGAGACCCCACTTGGGGATATTACTTCAAAGATCCCTTCTGGAGTTTTGCTTCTCGAGTTCCCTTCTAGAACTATGGTTTTAGATACCCTTTCTGGGGTTGCGCTTTTCAAGTCCCTACCTGGGGTAACAGCTTCTGAGACCCCTTCTGGTATGGAAACCTGAGCTGTAATATTTGATGTCCCTCTATAAGCTAGAGCATCGGGTACCGCTCCAGCGCTCTGGGCATCGGGTACCGTTCCAGCACTCTGGGCATCGGGTACCGTTCCAGCACTCTGGGCATCGGGTACCGCTCCAGCACTCTGGGCATTGGGCACCACTCCAGCACTCTGGGCATCGGGCACCACTCCAGCACTCTGGGCATTGGGTACCGCACCAAGATCCTGAGCATCGGGCACCTCTCCAGGACCCTGGGCAACGGCACCACTCCAGGACCCTGGGCAATGGGCACCACTCCAGGACCCTGGGCAACGGGCACCACTCCAGGACTCTGGGCAACGGTCACCACTCCAGGAACCTGGGCATCGGGCACCACTCCAGGAACCTGGGCATCGAGCACCACTCCAGGAACCTGGGCATCGGGCACCACTCCAGGGGCTTGCAACTCTACTTCAACAGGAACCTCAAGAGAGGAGAGAAACATTCTCTTTTGACTCCTGAATCTATAATGGGGCTCCCTTGCCCAAGGACCCCAATTATAGGACAGAGAGCTTTTAAGTGTGGGTTGTGTGACAAGTACCTCTGCCACAGTAGAGACAGGAGTAGGTCTTGTATCCTGACTCAACTTGGCCAGAGGGCAAGACTTGTCACCACACTTTGGCTTGCGCAACTCACAGGTCTGTAGATAGTGGCCTAAGCCCCCACAATATAGGCATAAGTTTAAGTTTCTGCGACGCAGACGCTCCTCTTCTGAGAGCCTGGGCCGCAGAAAACTTTTAAACCTTTTCTCTTCAATTAAACCAGAGGATTCTCTTGTCACCATACTGTGAACAAGAGTCTCTTTAGAGATAGATGTACTCTCAACGACTTCTGGCAAGATGAGCAAGATTTTAGTCAGAAGGTTTTGCAGTTGCTTTAAGGATTGCTGCAAAACTTCTAGTCGCTCAGGTTTCAAAGCACTGAAAGCAGAGTTCAGGGCTTAGAGAGATGCCTGCAGAGCTTGCATAGTAGACATAGGAGGATTTAAAACTAGACAAGACAAGACAAGGCAAAACTAGACAAGGCAAGACTGAATTTTTAAACTAGACAAAACAAGACTGGATTTTTTTTTATTTTAAACACCGGACTGGACTTTTAAAAACCGGACTGGACTTTTAAACACCGGACTGGATTCTAAACACCGGACTGGACTCTAAACACCGGACTGGACTCTAAACACCGGACTGGATTCTAAACTAGACACTGGACTGGGCCAAAAAAGAAAAAAGTTTTATTTCTTTTTTGTGGTATGGCTGGTGATAATGTTAGGTTCCTGGTGCTCAGAACAAGGGAGATGTTATGAAGTGAGTCCAGAGCACCAGGACGTAATGCTGGGAAAGGGAAACGGAATGGGAATAGCCCCTGGCACCCTACCTCCGTTATTTTACCCATGCTGTCAATTCACTCTTGCGAGACTATGGTTTTTTGGGCCCATGGCAGCCGCGTTTGAAGGGCGGATTAAGTCTGCCCAACTCTGATGCCCCCTCACGTCTTAAGGAGAGACAAAGAGTGCACTGAGACAGGGTAATAACAAGGGGCCCTCTAACTGAAACAACCAAAGCCAGGGGCTACTAACTAGGCTAAAACTAAATGTATGTGCGGCCCGCCGCCAAAGGAAAAGAACAACAAAGGAAATGCTGACCACACGCTGACACAATACTTTTGTGTACCGGCAGTGACAGCATAAGCAGAACCCTCTGCAAAACACCAGTGACAGATACAACCAAGGAATACAGCGGCCTAGGCCGACGGATGCGGCAAAGCCGCTACTCACAGAACCGGTACAAATACTGGCAAACGGACAGAAACCCCCAATGCTGCCGACACAGACTTTCAGAACTGGAGGACAGGCAGAATCCCAAACGACAGGCCGGTGGACACCAAGAAGCCAGAAACTCGACCAGGCATAGGCAAAGCCACAGGACTTCTGGACAGGAACGCTTCACGGCAGGACACGTGATCAAACACAGGAATTGACACAGGGACTGACACAGGAATCGACACAGGAAGCAGCTAGACTGACACTGCTAGACAGGAGCTCAGGAACTGGCAGGAACAAGCTCAGAACTCAAACACTCTGGAAGACTGGATACCTAGAAATATTACCAGCGTATGTGAATTGCACTCAGCCAGCATATAACAGAGAGGCCTAATTAATTATGTCATGCAGCTGCCCTGTTGCATGACTCCAAACTGACAAGATGCAATTAGCAGCCAGGTGAGGCTGAACACATGGGAACAAGCTGCAATTACACAGACTCACCACCGGCAGCAAACAATAGTATTCTTAAACAGAGCAACGGGAAATCCTGGCCTGCAAGACAATTTATAAACATAAAATAGGAATGAACCACTACCTGTGGTTCATAACAGTATCCTCTCCTTAAGGGTGAGATCCGAGCACCCCATGACACCCACGGGGAACATAAACAGAAGTATAACATAAAATACATAACCAAAATGCAAAATTGAAATGAGCCACAGCCGTGGCTCATAACAGGAGTATGGCAAAGCAGGGCAAAGCCAACGCATTTCAGGACTATGCTGTCCCTTTTTCAAGGCTGACTTCCCCCTGTGCAGTTGTCCGTGCCTTTATCCTTGTGTAGATCCTATCAGAGGTTGCCACATGTGCATTTCCTGCTCACTTCCAGTCCGGACGTACCGGAACTGGAAGTACCAAAACCAGAAGTGACGTCATATGCGTTCCAAATGGTTGTTTGCGTTCCATTGACAGGAAATGGCCTGTGTTGCACTTTATAGGAAGCAGTTCACATGTTTATTTTGAAGTTCCATGTTCAAAAAACATAATGATGTCCTATGTCACAACTGAGGGCCTGAGCTGATGGGAGGAAGCCTCAGTTGTGGGGGCTGAGGTGAAGCTAAACTTTGGAGGTTTAATCAGACCGCTGGACATATGAGTAGGATGTAGAAAGGTTGCCTGAAGGCGTGACCATGACAACCAGGATTAAAAGTCAATAAAAGTTTATTAACAGAACTCCATGTATTCACAGCAGTGATAAATGAATGAAGATATACAGCAGATATGATAAAACAGTTCCTGGATAACTATGGGTTTGGCAATGGCCACAGGGTACTGGTAGCAGTAGGTACAGTTCTTAATGTCCCAGAGATGGAATGTCCTTACCAGACCCGTCCGTAGTATTAAGTGTAGCCAAGGAACACACCAGCAGATGTATCACTGGAAGCCGGTAACACTGTAGTTGAGGTAGCTGCCGTGGACTCTGGATGGAACCAGCCAGGTGTTAGAACATGGAGTGGATGCTGGATGGAACCAGCCAAATAGTAGAATGAAGCTAGGGAGCGAGAATATAGGAACCGATGGTGTGCGGGTACCGATGGTTTGCGGGTAGCGATGGTATGCAGGTAACCGCTGGAGACGCACCGGCTCTTTAAGGAAGCTGATCACTGCTGGAAGCTGACCGCTGGAAGCAGATGAAACTGTAGCTGGAAACACAGAAGACTGCAGAGTCAGGCTGCACCGCAAGGTGGTAAGCAGGTGCGGGTCTCTTAGTGGTAACTGGAAACAGGAGCTGAAAACCTGGAATGAAAACAACCACAGAAGAGAGAGACTGGAAACAAGGTTTGACAACCAAAGCACTGACGATTTCCTGGTGCAGGCTCAATCCCTTTATACCCTTAGGTATGCAGGGATTGGATGAGCAATTAGGCACACTTCAGCGGAGCTATGGATTGGAGGTCAGGATCATGTGACTAGAACTAAGATGGCTGCGCCCATACCGGCCAGTGAAGGGAAACCTTGTTTGTAACACCACATGGAGATTCCTCTGTAATGGCGGCGGTGAACACAGAGAACGCCGACTTGCATCTCAAACCTCCAGCATGGATGGCCACGGCCGCAGTAGGTGAAGAGTGCCACATACCCTGTAATGCATTGAGAATATGGAGACGATGCCCGAGGCCCCGCCGGCAGGTGACGCCATGCCAGTCACCCGGGCTTTGGAAGGACAATATCCACGGATCAGCAAAGATGAGACATGACATATGAATGCTAGCAACATAGCTGGGAACCGGGCCTAGGATGCTGAGCCAGCCTTAGGAGACACCTGTAAGGTAAATAATGGCGTCCAGATAACCCGGATTGTGACAGCACCCCCCCCCCCCCTTTAGAAGTGGCTTCTGAGGAAATCTGGAGTGGAAATTCCAGACCAAGTTAGGAGCATGGACATCTGAAGCATTGGTCCAAGAGCGTTCCTCAGGGCCATAGCCCTTCCAATCAATAAGATATTGTAACTGACCATAACGAAAACGTGAATCCAGAATCTTGGCAACTTCATACTCAACTCCCCGTTGAGTCTGGACTTTAGGAGCCGAAGGTAGTGCAGAATGGAATCGATTCAGGATCAGCGGTTTCAGAAGGGAAACATGGAATGTCCTAGGAATTTTCAAGAATAGGGGTAACTGGAGTTTGTAAGCAACAGGATTGATAACTTGTTCAATTTGAAAACGACCGATGTAACGGGGCGCAAACTTCATGCTTGGAACTCTCAATCTCAAATTCTTTGTAGACAACCACACACGATCACCCACTTTGAGGGCAGGAACTGCCCTACGCTTCTTATCTGCAAAGTTCTTGTATCTAAATGATGCTTTGAGCAGGGCCGCTCGAACATTTTTCCAGTTGTTTGAAAACTGGCGCAATGTGATATCAACTGCTGGTACAGAAGTCGCTGGAAGCGGCTGGAATTCTGGAACTTTAGGGTGGAATCCGTAGTTGATGAAGAATGGTGTTGAAGAAGATGAGGAATGATATTGGTTATTATGGCTGAACTCGGCCCAAGGAAGAAATTGAACCCAGTCATCTTGAGAGGAAGACACATAGATGCGGAGGAAGGCCTCCAAGTACTGATTCACCCTCTCAGTTTGACCATTGGTCTGAGGATGGTAAGCTGAAGAGTACTTTAATTTGACTTGGAGGGCTTGACACAAACTTCGCCAGAATTTGGCTACGAATTGTACTCCTCTATCAGAGATGATCTCCTCGGGAAGACCGTGTAGTCGGAAGATTTCCTGAATGAAAACTTGAGCCAACTTGGATGCTGACGGAAGACCGGTGAGGGGAATGAAATGTGCCATCTTGGTAAACCGGTCAACCACTACCCAGATGGTATTAAACTTGTTGCACATAGGCAGGTCTGTGACGAAGTCCATCGACAAATGGGTCCACGGTCGACGGGGAACAGCTAGTGGAACCAGTTGCCCCGCAGGCGACTGGCGGGATACTTTGTGTTGGGCATACTTTGGGCAAGAAGCAATAAACTCCATGACGTCCTTCTTCAGAGTTGGCCACCAATAAGACCTAGAGATGAACTCAAGGGTTTTCTGAATGCCTGTATGTCCGGCAAAACGGGAAGCATGTGCCCAATGCATGAGCTTCTTCCTTAACACCGACTTCACAAAACTTTTCCCTGGTGGGGGCGTAGAGTCCATCCTTACCATGGAGAATGCCAACGGATTGATAATAGGATGCTTATCAGAAGACTCCGACTAATTTTCTTGCTCCCAAGAGCGGGAAAGGGCATCGGTCTTGCGATTCTGAGAGCCCGGACAAAACTGGAGTTTAAAGTCGAACCTAGAAAAGAAAAGTGCACATCTGGCCTGACGAGGATTAAGACATTGTGCGCCCTTCAAATACAAAAGATTCTTGTGATCGGTAAGTATGGTAACAGAATAAGAAGCTCCCTCCAGCAGGTATCTCCACTCCTCCAGAGCGAGTTTGATTGCCAGCAACTCCTGATCGCCAATGGCATAGTTGCGCTCAGCTGGAGAAAACTTCCGGGAGAAGAAGCTGCAAGAATGTAGATGACCATCTTTAGCTCTCTGGGATAGCACCGCCCCTACTCCAACGGAAGAGGCATCCACCTCAAGGATGAAAGGTGAGTTGATGTCGGGCTGTTTCAAAACCGGAGCAGAGATGAATCGTTGCTTTAATAGATGAAAGGCTTGCATAGCTTCTTCAGACCACTTGGACGGGTTAGCACCCTTCTTGGTTAACGCAGTGATAGGTGCCACAATGGTGGAAAAGTCTTGTATAAACTTTCTGTAATAATTGGAGAAACCTAAAAATCTCTGGACCCCTTTGAGGGTTAAAGGTATTGGCCAATTCTGGATTGCTTGTAGTTTCTCAGGATCCATCTCTAGTCCGGAACCGGACACAATGTAGCCTAGAAACGGAATGGATTTAACTTCAAAAACACACTTCTCCAATTTGCAATAGAGATGATTGACACGGAGACAAGACAGAACTTCCTTTACCCAGAAACGATGTTCTTCCAGATTGTTGGCAAAGATAAGTATATCATCTAGATAAACCACGACATGGCGATATAAGATGTCTCTGAAGATCTCATTCACGAAATGCTGGAAGACAGCTGGAGCATTACTTAATCTGAAAGGCATGACTAGGCACTCCTAATGTCCATCACGGGTGTTAAATGCGGTCTTCCACTCGTCACCCTCTCGGATCCGGATGAGGTTGTAGGCACCCCTCAAATCTAATTTCGTGAAGATGGTTGCTCCGCTAACTCGATCGAAGAGTTCTGTAATCAAGGGTAAAGGATATCAGTTCTTGACAGTAATGTCGTTCAAGCCTCTGTAGTCGATGCATGGCCGTAGGCCACCGTCTTTCTTCTTAACGAAGAAGAAACCTGCGCCAGCTGGGGAGGAAGAAGGTCGAATGAAACCCTTCGCCAGATTCTCCTTAATATATTCTTCCATAGAATGCGTTTCTGGTAAAGACAACGGATAGGTTCGGCCTCGAGGTGGAACCTTCCCCGGGATGAGATCGATTGGACAGTCCCATTCCCTATGAGGAGGAAGGATATCGGCAGAAGCTTTACTGAACACGTCCGTGTAATCTTGATACGGAGGAGGTGGACCATCAAACGACTTGGAGGAGGAAGAACATACAGGAAGCACTTTGGACAAACAGGTCTCAGTACAGGAAGGACCCCATGCCAGGATTTGAGTAGTCGTCCAGTCAATCGATGGGTTATGGAGACGAAGCCATGGAAGGCCCAAAACCACTGGATGTGTGGCTCTTGGAATAACCAGAAAAGAAATTAATTCTGAGTGAAGAACTCCTACTCTCAGATGAACTGGTAGAGTTCTTAAAGAAATAACTGCATCAAAAATCTTACTGCCATCCATGGCAGTCAAAGATATGGACGAGGAAAGTCTCTCAGTGGGTAGGGACCACCGTTTAACATATGCTTTAGTTATGAAATTCCCAGCTGCTCCGGAATCTAGGAGGGCAATGATGTTCCTATAATGTTGAGCAATTTGAAGCGAGACTGGGAGATTACAATCATGAGGAGATGGAGAGGAGAGCATTACTCCTAGCCGGCCCTCTCCTTGGCAGGCTAGGACTTGAAGTTTCCCGGACGTTTGGGACAGGCATTGATTGCATGAGACGAAGCTGCACAATAAAGACAGAGGGACTCAGAAAGACGTCTTCGACGCTCAGCTGGAGATAGATGGGAACGACCAATTTGCATGGGCTCATCTTTGGATGGAGACGGTTGATGAGGAGGAGGAGCAGAAGATTTTGGGATAGATGACCTTCCCCGCTCAGTTGCTCTTTCTCTGAACCGTGTATCAACTTTTGTACATAGAAATATTAGCTCATCCAACTTAGAGGGCAAGTCTTTGGTAGCTAATTCGTCCTTGATGCGTTCAGATAAGCCATGCCAGAATGCAGCATACAGGGCTTCGTCGTTCCATGCCAGTTCGGATGCCAGGATCTTGAACTGTATTAGGTACTGTCCCACAGTACGCGTTCCTTGGCGTAAACGAAGAATCTCAGAAGAAGCTGAAGTTACACGGCCTGGCTCGTCGAAGAAGCGCCTGAATGTCGTTACAAAGTCAGTATATGAGGACAACAGGGTGTCGGATTTCTCCCATAAAGGTGATGCTCAATCAAGGGCTGAGCCACTAAGGAGGGAAATAATATAAGCTATTTTAGTGCGTTCACTAGAAAAACTGCCAGGCTGTAGCTCAAAATGTATTTCACATTGATTGAGAAATCCCCTGCAAGATCTTGGAGATCCATCAAATTTTGCTGGCGTTGGAAGATGAAGACGTGGAGCATAAATGGGTAAGGTGGGTGGGGTTACAACTGGTGTCACTGTGGTGGTCGCACCAGACGCCCCTGATCCACGGAGGGTTGTTTGGATCCCAGCCGAGTAGAGAGATCCTGGAGACAGCGGATGATGTGGCCTTGTGCAGCCTCCTGATGTTCGAGTCTGGCTGCCAGTTCTTGCAATGGCCTGGCCGCTTGATCCTGGTCTCCGGCTGGATACCTATGGTCAGTGCTTACTGTCACAACTGAGGGCCTGAGCTGACGGGAGGAAGCCTCAGTTGTGGGGGCTGAGGTGAAGCTAAACTTCGGAGGTTTAATCAGACCCCTGGACATATGAGTAGGATGTAGAAAGGTTGCCCGAAGGCGTGACCATGACAACCAGGATTAAAAGTCAATGAAAGTTTATTAACAGAACCCCATGTATTCACAGCAGTGATAAATGAATGAAGATATACAGCAGATATGATAAAACAGTTCCTGGATAACTATGGGTTTGGCAATGGCCACAGGGTACTAGTAGCAGTAGGTACAGTTCTTAATGTCCCAGAGATGGAATGTCCTTACCAGACCCGTCCGTAGTATTAAGTGTAGCCAAGGAACACACCAGCAGATGTATCACTGGAAGCCGGTAACACTGTAGTTGAGGTAGCTGCTGTGGACACTGGATGGAACCAGCCAGGTGTTAGAACATGGAGTGGATGCTGGATGGAACCAGCCAAATAGTAGAATGAAGCTAGGGAGCGAGGATATAAGAACCAATGGTGTGCGGGTACCGATGGTTTGCGGGTAGCGATGGTATGCAGGTAACCGCTGGAGACGCACCGGCTCTTTAAGGAAGCTGATCACTGCTGGAAGCTGACCGCTGGAAGCAGATGAAACTGTAGCTGGAAGCTGGAGCAAACACAGAAGACTGCAGAGTCACCGCAAGGTAGTAAGCAGGTGCGGGTCTCTTAGTGGTAACTGGAAACAGGAGCTGAAAACCTGGAATGAAAACAACCACAGGAGAGAGAGACTGGAAACAAGGTTTGACAACCAAAGCACTGACGATTTCCTGGTGCAGGCTCAATCCCTTTATACCCTTAGGTATGCAGGGATTGGATGAGCAAATAGGCAGACTTCAGCGGAGCTATGGATTGGAGGTCAGGATCATGTGACTAGAACTAAGATGGCTGCGCCCATACCGGCCAGTGGAGGGAAACCTTGTTTGTAACACCACATGGAGATTCCTCTGTAATGGCGGCGGTGAACACAGAGAATGCCGACTTGCGTCTCAAACCTCCAGCATATACGGCCGCAGTAGGTGAAGAGTACCACGTACCCTGTAATGCATTGAGAATATGGAGACGATGCCCGAGGCCCCGCCGGCAGGTAACGCCATGCCAGTCGCCCGGGCTTTCGAAGGACAATATCCACGGATCAGCAAAGATGAGACATGACATATGAATGCTAGAAACATGGCTGGGAACTGGGCCTAGGACGCTGAGCCAGCCTTAGGAGACACCTGAAAGGTAAATAATGGCGTCCAGATACCCAGATCGTGACATCCTAAATATGTTGATGATGATTCTTAATGATGGTAAGTTATTCAGATGGATGATCCTCAAAGTAAAAAGAGATAACAATCGATGAACAATGATACAATGAAAAAATTAATGAAAATATATATATGTGTATATATATATATATATATATATATATATATATATATTCCTTTCTTCCCTTTCCTCCTACTATCCTCTACTTTTTCCTCATCTTTTCTTTATTTTTAATTTTTTTTTTTATTTAATCTTTTTATAAGTGAAAATGGTTATAAGGCATATAAACAGATATGAAGGCTGGATATAGAACGCATTGTGGGGAGAACATTGGGGAAATTAAAGAAACCATTTAATTTCAAAGTCCTGATTGAGGCCATTGGGAGCAAGGGTTTTTAGATTGAAAATGGTTTTCATTTCTGTTGTGGCCAGCAATTTCTCT
Organism: Pseudophryne corroboree; assembly: GCF_028390025.1. Classification (NCBI taxonomy): domain Eukaryota; kingdom Metazoa; phylum Chordata; class Amphibia; order Anura; family Myobatrachidae; genus Pseudophryne; species Pseudophryne corroboree. Next base: position 422,588,555 of record NC_086447.1, on the reverse strand, counting down.
ACATTCCTGTTTTTCCAGAAAGCTTTTATGTTGATTAGTCCCATAAATTCAGTGATGGCACTTGTGGAGCACTGATGTTCTTGCCTAAAATGTTCCGAAAGGTGGTGTGTCATAAGGCCTTTGCGGATATTGCTCAAGTGCTCCCCAATTCGAGTTTTGAGTGATCTCGATGTCCTGCCAATGTAGGATTTGCCACAAATACAGGATATTAGATATACAACATTGGTAGTATGACAGGAGATGAAGTCATGAATTTTGAAGGTGGTCCCATTGATCGTGACTTCAGTGTATTTAGCTTTGTTTGTTCGTATCTGTCTGTATCCCAGACACATTCCGCAGCGATGAAAGCCCTTTGTTCTAATAGGGTTGGTGCTTTTGATGGGTAAGGTACTGCGTACTAGACGGTTTTTAATATTAGGGGCTTTGCGGTATATGAATTGGGGTATATCCGGAATGATGTTCTTCAGCGTAGGATCATCCATCTGAATAACTTACCATCATTAAGAATCATCATCAACATATTTAGGACATCATTATAATGTTTTTTGAAAATGGAACTTCCAAATAAACATGTGAACTACTTCCTATAAAGTGCAACACAGGCCACTTCCTCTCAATGGAACGCAAACAACCCTTTGGAATGCATATGACGTCACTTCTGGTTTTGGTACTTCCGGACCGGAATTGAGCAGGAAATGCACATGTGGCAACCTCTGATAGGATTTACACCATGATAAAGGCACGGACAACTGCATAGGGGGCAATCAGCCTTGAAAAAGGTACAGCATAGTCCCGAAACACACTGGAAAAATACAAGACAGAGCAGCTGATCCCAAAAGGTCTAAGAATAGAAAAATACCCCTCTTTCTCAGATGCATCAGAAAACTTTACGAAAGTATGAATCACCATACTCGATACCTGTTCTTTTGCCCTCATTGAACTCATTAGTAAAGAAAAAAGTGATAAACTCAAAGAAATAAAGACCATAATAGAACCGTTCACCAAACTGCCAAGATTTAAGGAACTAGAAGAAGATCTATCCATCAAAATGGACAGAACACCAAAGAATTAATTAAGAAAAAACAGAAAAAGCTTCAAAGAGACTGTGATTTCTACAGGTTTGGAATCACCAAACCCAAACAGCCACGACCACAACAGACCAATGCACCACCCAATGATGGGACAACATCACGGAGGATGGAAGAGAGGAATGGAGAATATTATGGGGGAAGAAAGGAAAGAAATCTTACATTAAAAAAGAATACAGATCACAACTGGAGGGAAACATTCTACAGACATCGACCCGAACGAGTAATGTGGAGAAATAGAAACCCTTATCCCATAAGAAATTACCATCATCATGATACTAGAAGAACAACCTTAAGAGAGGAAAGTCGTTTTCCACCCACCCAAACAGAACAATACAGGAGAAGACTTCCATCAAGAGATCATTGGGACAGAAGCTATGACAGAAACACCCACACATCAAAGTATAAACTAAGAAATAGAGACAGAGATAGAATAAATACAAAAGACTACAGAAGTACCTCAAGAAGAAGACCTCCATCACGTGAAAAGGAATGGACCATTGATCGTTGGCCTATCACACCATCCAAGAACACCCAGACTCTAAGGAAAGATTACAGAGCGGCTTGATCAGAAGAAGCTGGACCATCTACAAGCAGCCCCACCAGGGAAACACATCACACTGGTCCAAGGGAAGCACCGTCTCAGAAAGAAAGGAAAGCCCTAAGAAGACATTGACAGTTAACCCACTTCCCGAAAACTAAGAAATATAGGAAAAGGGGAAAAAAGGCAGGAAAGAAACCGAAAAAGAAACTCACTACGTCTCCTGCAGTAAACACAGAAATAGAAGAAGTAGAAGAAGAAAAATAATAATTTTCAATCTGAGGCAAAGTCCCCTTTCAGAAACAGAGGAAAAAGTACTCAAAAAGGGCCTTAAATATGCACCATCTACCACCTCAAATGCCTTTGACAAATTCGTGGACCTTCACAAATTTACCCGAAAAATCACTGTAAGAAAGTTTTTTGAAATAAAGAACTCATCTACAAGCATCAATCCATCTATTGAAAACAACTCTACCAATCCAGGAGATACACACAATTCCCAGTTCAAAAAGAAATCCCTTTTCTACCCAGCTCACATCAAAGGAAGTTTCATCGACACTTTCCAGAAACTAACAGAAGATTTCCGAAAATTTGAGAACAAAAAACCCAAACACAATCTCACCAAAAAGGAACATCAATCACTCACAGATCTCAGTAAAGATGAATCCATAATTATCAAGCCGTGTGATAAGGGAGGCGGAATTGCTATTCTAAACACAGAAGACTATATTACAGAGATATCAAGACAACTCGCCGATACAGAAACATATTCCAAACTCAAAAATGTAGGATTTGCCACAAATACAGGGTATTAGATATACAACATTGGTAGTATGACTGGAGATGAAGTCATGAATTTTGAAGGTGGTCCCATTGATCGTGACTTCAGTGTATTTAGCTTTGTTTGTTCGTATCTGTCTGTATCCCAGACACATTCCGCAGCGATGAAAGCCCTTTGTTCTAATAGGGTTGGTGCTTTTGATGGGTAAGGTACTGCGTACTAGACGGTTTTTAATATTAGGGGCTTTGCGGTATATGAATTGGGGTATATCCGGAATGATGTTCTTCAGCGTAGGATCATCCATCTGAATAACTTACCATCATTAAGAATCATCATCAACATATTTAGGACATCATTATAATGTTTTTTGAAAATGGAACTTCCAAATAAACATGTGAACTACTTCCTATAAAGTGCAACACAGGCCACTTCCTCTCAATGGAACGCAAACAACCCTTTGGAATGCATATGACGTCACTTCCGGTTTTGGTACTTCCGGACCGGAATTGAGCAGGAAATGCACATGTGGCAACCTCTGATAGGATTTACACCATGATAAAGGCACGGACAACTGCACAGGGGGCAATCAGCCTTGAAAAAGGTACAGCATAGTCCCGAAACACATTGGATTTGCCCTGCTGTGCCATATTCCATTATCAAGATGGACAACCTCTACATGCTGTGGGTCACGTGGACGGTCATTTGGGAATCAAATCTCTGGAGCCTATAGCAGGGTATTTCCCAGGGTACTCTGCTTTCTCAACACCTGCGGCTCCCACTAAATATATGGGTACGATCACCTTCCTGCCTTCATTGTGATTCACAACATGTGTTTTAAATTTCTATATATTGGTCTCATTTTATGTTTATTTTATGCAATATTTTATCATATTTTGATACCTCATTTGACATCTATAGTGGAGATATCATATCTACACGGATCTAGCACCTACTAGGGAGTGGTCAATAGAGTGGGCTATTGTCTATTCCCAAGGGAGTCATTTAGGGGACCCCCATACCCTCCCTCACGGCTTGCTCCAGATCCCATACAGCACCAGTTAGCCCCCACTATTCCCCTATTTTGGGGTGCTTTCAGGCTGCAGTATGCAGCAACACATTAATAGAAGAGAAGAAAACTTGAAAGAAGCATTCAATGTGAACTTTTCTAAAGATGAATTTGTCACCAACAATGAAAATCTTGAAACTGTTATGCACATAATTAATGACTGGCTATTAAAGGAAAACAGGCTATGGTGGGAAATAGCCACCCTGGAAAAATACAAGACAGAGCAGCTGATCCCAAAAGGTCTAAGAATAGAAAAATACCCCTCTTTCTCAGATGCATCAGAAAACTTTACGAAAGTATGGATCACCATACTCGATACCTGTTCTTTTGCCCTCATTGAACTCATTAGTAAAGAAAAAAGTGATAAACTCAAAGAAATAAAGACCATAATAGAACCGTTTACCAAACTGCCAAGATTTAAGGAACTAGAAGAAGATCTATCCATCAAAATGGAACAGAACACCAAAGAATTAATTAAGAAAAAACAGAAAAAGCTTCAAAGAGACTGTGATTTCTACAGGTTTGGAATCACCAAACCCAAACAGCCACGATCACAACAGACCAATGCACCACCCAATGATGGGACAACATCACAGAGGATGGAAGAGAGGAATGGAGAATATTATGGGGAAGAAAGGAAAGAAATCTTACATTAAAAAAGAATACAGATCACAACTGGAGGGAAACATTCTACAGACATTGACCCGAATGAGTAATGTGGAGAAATACAAACCCTTATCCCATAAGAGATTACCATCATCATGATACTAGAAGAACAACCTTAAGAGAGGAAAGTCATTTTCCACCCACCCAAACAGAACAATACAGGAAAAGACTTCCGTCAAGAGATCATCGGGACAGAAGCTATGACAGAAACACCCACACATCAAAGTATACACTAAGAAATAGAGACAGAGATAGAATAAATACAATAGACTACAGTAGTACCTCAAGAAGAAGAAGACCTCCATCACATGAAAAGGAGTGGACCATTGATCGTTGGCCTATCACACTATCCAAGAACACCCAGACTCTGAGGAAAGATTACAGAGCGGCTTGATCAGAAGAAGCTGGACCATCTACAAGCAGCCCCACCAGGGAAACACATCACACTGGTCCAAGGGAAGCACTGTCTCAGAAAGAAAGGAAAGCCCTAAGAAGACATTGACAGTTAACCCACTTCCCGAAAACTAAAAAATATATTAAAAGGGGAAAAAGGGCAGGAAAGAAACCAAAAAAGAAACTCACTATGTCTCCTGCAGTAAACAAAGAAATAGAAGAAGTAGAAGAAGAAAAAAAATAATTTTCAATCTGAGGCGAAGACCCCTTTCAGAAACAGAGGAAAAAGTACTCAAAAAGGGCCTTAAATATGCACCATCTACCACCTCAAATGCCTTTGACAAATTTGTGGACCTTCACAAATTTACCCGAAAAATCACTTTAAGAAAGTTTTTTTAAATAAAGAACTAATCTACAAGCACCAATACATCTATTGTAGACAACTCTACCAATCCAGGAGATCCACACAATTCCCGGTTCAAAAAGAAATCCCTTTTCTACCCGGCTCACATCAAAGGAAGTTTCATCGACACTTTCCAGAAACTAACAACAGAAGATTTCCGAAAATTTGAGAACAAAAAACCCAAACACAATCTCACCAAAAAGGAACGTCAATCACTCACAGATCTCAGTAAAGATGAATCCATAATTATCAAGCCGTGTGATAAGGGAGGCGGAATTGCTATTCTAAACACAGAAGACTATATTACAGAGATATCAAGACAACTCGCCGATACAGAAACATATTCCAAACTCAAAAATGATCCATCATCACGCATCAAAAATAACTTTGTGAAACTTCTAACTAAACATTTATCGGCAGGAGGAATCACTGAAAATGAATTTGGCTTTCTATACATAGAAGACCCTGTAACCCCGACCATATATGTTCTACCCAAGGTACATAAAAGCCTTTCTAACCCCCCAGGCCGACCCATCATAACTGGAATGGGGAGCCTCACCTCAAATCTATCCGAATTGATCGATCATCTGCTACAACCCCTGGTCAGCACTACTCCAGCATTTCTAAAAGATACAAGAGACGCCATCAGGAAGATACAAGGATTCGAATGGGATTTGAATACCCATATAATCACAGCCAATGTATCCTCACTGTATACAATAATAGATCACAAGGATGGACTAGAGGCCATAGAATGGTTATTAGAGCGAACTGAGATGAGTGGAGAAGGAAGAAATTCATCATAGATTCCATTAGTTTCATACTTACTAACAATTTCTTCTTCTTCAATGGAGATTACTATCTACAACAAGAGGGTACCTCAATGGGTACATGCTTTGCCCCAAGTTATGCCAACCTGTTCATGGCATTCTGGGAATATAAAACCATCTTCACAGGCATAACTTGGGGTATACAGCTGAAAGACTGGGGACGATACATAGACAACATCATCTTTATATGGAGAGGAGAAAGAGAGGACCTCGATCATTTTTGTTCATCATTAAATGAGAATACCATTAACATACATTTGACGTTTACCATCAGTAAAGCAGAAGTGACCATCTATATCAAAGACTCTACATTTCAAACCAAGACCTATTCCAAACCCATGGACACTCGTAATCATATCTCCACCGACAGTGAACATCACCAAAGTTGGTTAAAAGGGAATCCAAAAAGTCAATTCATAAGAATCAAAAGGAACTGCAGTGAACCAACCATATGCGAGGAACAGATACAGATCTACAAAAAATCATTCCTCAAAAAAGGATATAAAATGGAAACTGTCAATACAGCAATACAGGAAACTCATTGATTGAAAGAGAGCAACTCAAAAAAAATTGTGCTTTTCTTTCTTCTTACGACTCCGATCATAAACACTTCGAAAAAATCATTCGCGCACATTTTAAAAGGAGATCCTACGCTGAGGAACATCATTCCGGATAAACACCAATTCATATACCGCAAAGCCCCTAATATTAAAAACCGTCTAGTACGCAGTGCCTTACCCATCAAAAGCACCAACCCTATTAGAACAAAGGGCTTCCATCGCTGCGGTATGTGTCTGGGATGCAGACAGATACAAACAAACAAAGCTAAATACACTGAAGTCATGATCAATGGGACCACCTTCAAAATTCATGACTTCATCACCTGTCATACTACCAATGTTGTATACAGTTGTGTCCACATACATCTTTGCCATATCCCGCCATGTATGGCACAGTTTTGCATGCCATAGACTCAGAGATTTAGCCATGCCTTGTGATTTTTCTTAATTTGCTTCTTTAATATGTTACTTTATACATGTTCTATCATGGCAAATAATAATTTTAAAATCTAGAGAAATTGCTGGCCAAAACAGAAATGAAACCCATTTTCAATCTGAAAACCCTTGCTCCCAATGACCTCAATCAGGACTTTGAAATTAAAGGGTTTCTTTAATTTCCCCCCTTTTCTCCCCACAGTGCGTTCTATATCCAGCCTTCATATCAGTTTATATGCCTTATAACCATTTTCACTTACAAAAAAATAAAATAAAATAAAAAAAACAAATAAAGAAAAGATGAGGAAAAAGTAGAGGATAGTAGTAGGAAAGGGAAGAAAGGAAAAAAAATATTTTTTTTTTTCATTGTATTATTATTCATCTATTGTTATCTCTTTTTTCTTTGAGGATCATCCATCTGAATAACTTACCATCATTAAGAATCATCATCATCATATTTAGGACATCATAATGTTTTTTGAACATGGAACTTCAAAATAAACATGTGAACTACTTCCTATAAAGTGCAACACAGGCCACTTCCTGTCAATGGAACGCAAACAACCCTTTGGAACGCATCTGACATCACTTCCGGTTTTGGTACTTCCAGTTCCGGTACTTCCGAACCGGAAGTGAGCAGTAAATGCACATGTGGCAACCTCTGATAGGATCTACACCAGGATAAAGGCACGGACAACTGCACAGGGGGCAATCAGCCTTGAAAAAGGGACAGCATAGTCCCAAAACGCGTTGGATTTGTCCTGCTGTGCCATATTCCATTATCAAGACAGACAACCTCTACATGCTGTGGGTCACGTGGACGGTCATTTGGGAATCAAATCTCTGGAGCCTATAGCAGGGTATTTCCTGGGGTACTCTGCTTTCTCAACACCTGCAGCTCCCACCAAATATACGGGTACGATCACCTTCCTGCCTTCACTGTGATTCACCACATGTGTTTTATATTTCTATATATTGGTCTCATTTTATGTTTATTTTATTAAATATTTTATCATATTTTGATACCTCATTTGACATCTATAGTGGAGATATCATATCTACACGGATCTAGCACCACTAGGGAGTGGTCACATCTCTTTGCCAATGTCCTAGCTGTGTTTCAGAACTTTGTCAATTAAATATTTCAAGATGTTCCATATAAATACGTGGTAGTTTACCTTGACGACATTCTGATTTTCTCTCAAGATTTAGCCTCTCATCAACAGGTAAAAGAGGTCCTTCAACGCCTATGGCAGAATCATCTTTATAGGAAGTTGTTCAAGAGTACCTTTGAAGCTCCTTCGATGCCCTTCCTCGGGTATATAATCTCTAGTTCAGATCTTCGAACGGACCCTGTTAATGTGGAAACAATAGATAACTGGTCTCTTCCTACATCGCTGAAGTCTGTTCAATGTTTTATTGGCTTCGCCAATTATTATAGAAAATTCATTAGAGGATTCTCTACCCTGATAGCCCCAATTACTTCTGGAGGGCGCAAAGTTTCCTATTACTATCTTCACCGACCATAAGAACCCTCTTTATTTGAAAGCAGCGCAGTGTTTAAATCCTCGTCAAGCAAGGTGGGCTTTATTCTTTTCTCATTTTAATTTCAAGTTACAGTTCCGTCCTGGTTCTCAGAATGTTAAGGCAGATGCCTTGTCATGCTCCATGAGTTCCATGGAGGAATCTTCTGAACAACAATCTCATCCAGTTCTCGATCCCGTAGTGTTTGCTTCCACAGAATTGTCTCCTATTTCACCTCCTGGCAAGATGTTTGTTTCTCCTGAGCTCCGCCCAAATCTGCTGTCGTGGGCTCCTATTTCTAAGTTTACCGGACATCCTGGGGTCCTAAAAACTTATAAGATTTGTCTCAGTCCTATTGGTGGCCTCATATGAAAACTGATATTCAGTATTTCATGGTTTCGTGTGCCAAGTGTGCCCAGCACAAAGTTCCTCATCAGTCTCCTGCTGGTCAACTGTTAGCTAACTCTATACCAAGTCTTCCCTGGTCTCACCTGTCAATGGATTTAATCTCAGACTTACCTCCCTCCAAAGGGTATGATACCATCTGGGTAGTGGTTGACAGGTTCTCAAAGATGGCACATTTTGTTCCACTCATGGGGTTGCCTTCGGCTCCAAATAATCCTACGTGAAATCTTCAGGTTACATGAACTCCCAACGGATATGATATCTGACTGTGGGGTTCAGTTTGTGGCAAGATTTTGGAAGGCCTTATGCTCTGCTTTACAAGTCAAACTCAAATTCTCTACAGCATATCACCCTCAAACGAATGGGCAAACCGAAAGGGTAAACCAAGAGCTTGAAACCTTTTTGAGACTTTATATTTCCTCATCACAGGACGACTGGGTAGATTTATTGCCTTGGGCAGAGTTTGCTCATAACTTCCGCTACCATACAGCCACCAAAACTACTCCTTTATTTGCAGTTTATGGTCAACATCCCAGAGTTCCAGATTTCCAAGATCTTCCAGTGGTCGATGTGCCTGCAGCCACTTCAGCTCTTCAGCAGTTCTCGCAGGTTTGGGCAAAGATTCATCTTTCTCTCAAGAAAGCTTCTCGACAGTACAAGATCTTTGCTAATTGGAAAAGAAGAGCAGTTCCCAGTTTAAAGCCAGGTGATAAAGTCTGGTTATCTACTCGTAATCTCCGCCTTAGAGTTCCCTCTATGAAGTTTGCTCCACAGTTTATTGGTCCATTTCCAGTTGAACGAGTGATTAATCCAGAGGTTTATAAACTGAAATTGCCTCCTTATTTGAAAATCCTAAACTCATTTCATATGTCTCTCCTTAGACCCATGATTCTTAACCATTTTCAGAAAGCTCTTCCAGCAGCTCCAAGAATCCAAACTCATTGGGGTGTTGAGTACGAGGTGGAGAAGATCCTGGAATCACGTTGTCGGTATGGTCGTCTACAGTACCTGATTGACTGGTCTGGGTATGGTCCTGAGGAGAGGAGTTGGGTTAATGCCACTGATGTCCATGCTCCACGGTTAGTCCAAGCTTTCCATAGACTGTTTCCTTCCAAGCCTCATGGGTGTTCGGTGCCCACCCATAAAAGGGGGTTACTGTCAGGAATCAGCATTCAGTGATGTCTCACTTACCGGCGCGCTGGTGTGCAGGCCTCTGGAGGTCACGGCCCCAGTCTGCGGCTGTATGAGCATCCTGTCTGCGGAGTACCCACTATTGTGGTGAACCCCTGAAGTCCATCCTGTGGGTGCCCTCCTGTGTACCGGCCATCTGCACAACATGGGTGCAGCCATGACACTTGCGGTCAGCTGACCGGAGAGTACCCAATCCTGCACTGTGATTGCTCACATGATCCAAGTATCCAATGACTGCCGACCAGGGGGTATAAGTCCAGAGCATCGGCTCAGTCTCATCACCTTGGACAACGCATCGCATTGCTGCATAGCATCTCCTGGTACCAGTTTCCAATCTTCAGTTTCCAGTTTCCAATCTCCAGTTTCAAGTTCCAATCTCTAGTCTGCAGTCTTCAATCTCCTGTTTCCAGCAATCTCCTATTTCTGGCATCTTCAAGTGATCTCCCGGTTCCAGTATTCCTGTGGAACTACAGGTCCCAGCATCTACTTCAGCTCCAACTTCTACAACAGTCAGCCTCCACCTATTACAGTAAAAGACTTTCTTCCAGTGATGTGCGGTGGGATGAGGCAGGTGAGGCAGTGCCTTTCCTGTTATACTAACGTTTGTGCCAGAGTTTTTACTGTATAAAGTATATGAAAAATACAGAGTATTTTTTAAATATCTTCTTTGCATTATTCTAATCATTTTTATAGCCAAAACTGTGGAGTAAAAAGTCTATGGCAGGGGAGGCAGTGCCTCACCTGTGTATCTTTTCAGCACGTCTAATCAAAACTCACAAAATTTTCAGGGGTTTATACTGCTGCACCTGTGTATAATGCCCACATGTACCCTTTGGCTCATATATTGCCTGTAAATTTGGCTCTGGTGCTAGTCGGTGGCCCCTGAGCAATTTAGCTCACCGCACATCCCTGCTTTCTTCAGGTGCTATTCATTATCCTCACCTGTGTATGGTTAACTTGCATTAAGTATTGTGCTATAGCATCTGGCACTTAATACAACCACTTCATATGTGTTTCAAGTTGTCTCCTGCTTGGTTGGTTGTGGACTTGCATTGCAAACTGACTGTGTGGAGTATCGTTGCTGGTTTCCAAACCAACTGTGGGAGTGATCACCATCTGATTCCTATACTAGTTTCCAGACTAGTTCATTGCCTGTATTTCATTGCCTAATTACTGCACTGGTTTCCAGACCAGCTAAATACCTGTGACTGTTTATTTCATCGTTGTCAGCATTTCTTGTACCATTCATCTCAAGTTTCATCTGCTTCAATTACTGTTTATACTCGTAAGCATTTAATAAACATCATTGCGCACATGCACAGGAATCTCTTACAGCCTCCTCAGTTTCTCCATCGCACCACCACTGACCCACTAGTGCCCCCTCCGGGGACAGACATAACCACAGATCTGACAAACTTGCTGTAACTCTAATGCCATTCTACAATGTACCATGTTCATGATGTATTTAAAGCGACTTTGAGTCCTGCAGGAGAAAAGCGCTATATAAATAAAATTATTATTATGATAGAGCACAGTATCTCAAACTTGGTCCTCAGGACCCCACAAAGTGCATGTTTTGCAGGTGTCCTCACAGAGGGGGTCATTCCAACCCGATCGCTCGCTGCAGCTTTTTGCAGTGCAGCGTTCGGGTCGGAACTGTGCATGCGCCGGTGCTGCAGTGTGTCGGTGCATGGCAGCCGTCGTTGCCTAGCGATCGCCTCTGAGATAGAGGCGGTTGCTGGGCGGGAGGGGGCTGGACGGCGACGTTAAGCCGCAATTTAGGCGGAGCGGTCCAGGTTTAGGGATCAGTACGAGATCCCGCCTGATGGGATCCCGGCAGTTGGAATACCAACACCGGGATCCCGACCAGCACAATCCCAACAAGGGGGCGAGCACAACGCGGCCCCTTGCGGGCTGGCTGCGCTCACAACAATGTGGGCACGGTGCCTCGCTACGCTCAGCACACTAATTTATTCTCCCTCTATGGGTGTCGTGGACACCCACAGAGGGAGATTATGTTGGGATTGTGCCGGGTGGGATCCCGGTGTCGGTATTCCGACCATCGGGATTCCGTCCGGCGGGATCTTGACCACATCCCCCAGGTACAGTACCTTTTTATTTTACTTCCACTCTGGATAGTGTGGGTCTATACCATAACAATTGTCTGATATACCTAATTAGGGCAATGCTATTGTAACTGACACACTTCTGTGAGAAGATCACAACAGCAGATGTCTACACTATAAATCCCTGTAACACACTTCAGCAGTCCCGCTCACATATTGGGGGGAAATTCCGTCCTGTTCGCACGCAGCGGTTTGTCGCTGCGGTGCGAACGGGTCTGGAATGTGCATGCGCGATGGCCGCACTGCGCACGCGCGTGGTTGCCTGGCGACAGGGGTCGCCGGGTTACATTGTGGACAATGGAGAAAGCGGTCGCAGAGGCGACTGCAAGAAGATTGACAGAAAGAAGGTGTTCCTGGGCGTCACCAGACCGTTGCCTGCCGTTTTCGGGGAGTGGTGAAGAAAACGCAGGCGTGTCCAGGAGAACGGAGGGCAGATGTCTGACGTCAAAGCCGGCCCCAGCATCGCTGAGATCTTCTCACAGGGTAAGTATGTCCAGGGCTAGTCTTGTTCTGTATGAATTTTTTTTAGCTTAGCAGGGCTGCACAAGCGATTGCAGCCCTGCAAAGCTAAAATACACTCCCGCATAGGCGTGGACTAGTTGATCGCAGCAGCAGCAAAAGGTTGCTGGCTGCGATCAACTCGGAATGACCACCATCATTCACTGTTCTGCACATGATATGTAGTAGCAGTCTGCACTGTATGGCCAATGGGATATCCTACTATATCTGCATATCTGATCATACCGATATCTATACTTAATCTTCTCTGTGTGTAGTACCCACATACATACCTCCCAACATGAGCCTCTCCAGGAGGTACAAAATGCACTGCCCCTGGACTTTTTTCATAATTTATGATTGTTGACAACTGTTTTGAACAGGTTAATGGATAAGAACGGTGGAAGGTATGCACATATCTACAGTATGTTTTACACATCCTGTATATGAATACAGCCACACTACACAGCAATAATACCATATGCCTTGGAGACTCTTTATGCATATATGCCTGATAATTTTGCGTATATATATAAAATATAATCTTGTGTTTTCTCTCTATAAAAATATTGTATGGGGACACACAGTACATGAATACGCAGATATCTGTGGAAGTCATAGTCATATTAGTAGGCTGAATTAACATTGTGTAACTGGATATGATCCACTTAAAACGGTGACTATCACCATCCACTGCAAAATTGTCGGATGGTGATCCCTTACAGAAAATTAAATCTCCTTCATACTTTGACCCTATCAGTACCAATATGTCATTGAAATGCTTTAATTGGACACTTGACCAACTGGTGAAGGTTGCAGTTAAAGCCCAAAGACCAGTGTGGCTGTACATGTCCAAAGCATATTACATTGAAGTTTCTTAGTCAAGATCAATTGATTATTATCCACCCCGCCAACAAAGGGGGCTGAATTGTCATTCAAAACATTAATAAATATAAAGAGGAGGTATACCGACAACTTGCAGAACAAGAGATGTATGTGGAACTATCAGGAGATCCAACAGCAAAATTTAATCTAGAATTACAGGGGGTATTGGAAGAAGCAGTGAATAATGGAGTGATCAATCGGGCGACCTGTAATACATTATTACAACAAAATCCAGTGGCGCCAGTATTATATACTCTACACTGCCCAAGATACATAAACATCCTACAGCCCCACCTGGCCGGCCGATTATAGCGGCCAGAGATTCAATTTATTACAAGGTCTCCCAGTATCTAGATGTGTACCTACAGCCAGGTAGAGAAAACATACCTCAAAGATACGACTACTTTGATAGTTTTGTTGCAAAAACTCCTGGTATTGCCACAGGGTTGCTTGAGTTTGTACACTAACATACCCCATGCGGGGGGTCATGAGGCCTTAATCCCGGATGTTAACTTCGAGTACACTGTACACAGACCCTGATTTGTTTTTTTTATTCAATTATTGGAGCTCATGTTAAAACGTAACTATTTTTTGTTTGACTCCAAGTGCTGCGCAATGGGGTCATGTGTGGCCCCGGCGTTTGCAAACAGCTACATGTTTGACATAGAATGACAAGCTTTTTTCAGTGACTCTAATATTGCATCAAAAATACCATTCTTTGTACAGTACATAGATGACTTATTGCTGGTTTGGACGGGTACTAAGGATGAGTTTAAGAACTTCATGGATAATGTGAAAAGGATGGAGGGTACAATTAAATTCACCTACACCATGAGTGCACAGTGTGTCAACTATTTGGATGTACAAATTTCTGTGATTGATGGACAAGTGCACACTGCACTGTTTAAAAAGGAAATGGATAGGAATACTATTCTACATTATACCAGCCAACACGCTGTGGCCACAAAAAAGGGACCTCCTTTCTCTCAGTTCCTGAGATTTCCCCGGATTTCGGACAATGGCCCTCATTCCGAGTTGTTCGCTTGCTAGCTGCTTTTAGCAGCATTGCAAACGCTAGGCCGCCGCCCTCTGGGAGTGTATCTTAGCTTAGCAGAATAGCGAACGAAAGATTAGCAGAACTGCTACTAAATAATTCCTTGCAGTTTCTGAGTAGCTACAGGCTTACTCCTAGACTGCGATCACCGCAGTCCGTTTAGTTCCTGGTTTGACGTCATAAACACGCCCTGCGTTCGGCCAGCCACTCCCCCGTTTCTCCAGCCACTCCTGCGTTTTTACCTGGCATGCCTGCGTTTTTTAGCAAACTCCCTGAAAATGGCCAGTTTCCACCCAGAAACACCCGCTTCCTGTCATTCACACTACGAACACTCGAGCGATGAAAAAACGTCGCTCAAACTTGTGTAAATCTACAAAGTTTTGTATGAAAGTACTTAGAGCATGCGAGCTGCGTACCATGCGCATGCGCATTTATGCCTTTTTTTACTTAATCGCTGCTCTGCGAAAATCGTCAGTGAGCGAACAACTCGGAATGACCACCCATATGAGTAATACCACTGTCGAGATTGATAAAATGATCAAGCAGTTCTTGGTAAGGGGATATGAATATGGAGAATTAATTCACGCGAAGGAGAGGGCACTCACCATCCCAAGGGAAAATACGCTGGCCCCAACTGGGGTGAAGAAGTCCATTAAGGATTACATCATTCCATTTGTACAACAATATAATATGGCCAGTTGTGCCATAACATCTGTGGCCAAAAGATTGTGGCCGATAGAAGTATCTGATCCTGAACTGCCAATGTTGAGTAAATCTAAACTCATGCCTAGTTATGCACAAAACAGGAATCTGAAGGACTGGCTAGTGAAAAACGATATTTCATCTTTCAAAGTCAGTGGCCCCACGAATTTCTTGACTAGAAAACCAGGGTGCTATCGGTGCACTGGCTGCGCTACATGCAGCTTTATGGAATTTGGCAGTGCGTTTTCTCACCCTCATACCGGTGAGCGCATTGCCATACGTCAGGTGCCAACCTGTAGCAGTACCTTTGTGGTTTACATCATATGCTGTCCTTATGGTCTTCTCTATGTAGACAGTTTAAAGAGCGCATGGTGCTCCATAGGTCTGCTATTAGGTTGGCCCTGGAAGGTGGGAGCAGTGGTCAGAGTCAACCAGTGTCTCGACACTGTAAGTCTTGCAACCATGGGTTAGCCACCCTACATACAAATTATAGATTCTGTCCCCAAAAGTATGAGAGGTGGTGATAGGGGCAAGGCCCTTTTACAGAGAGAGGCACGGTGGATTCACCAGTTAGACACGATTGCACCCAGGGGGCTGAACGAATACTTACCACTAAATTGTTTTTTGTAGCCTAGTCTTTTATTTGCTGGTCAGAGTATGTGCTAGCCCTTTGGATGATGACATTGTTCATATTTGATATGCAATCATGTGAATTTTTGGGGGAGTAATAGATTAGTTCTAGCCGCATATTGATTACTGAATAGTCTAGTCATGCTTATACTGTCAGTTATTAATGTATTTTGTACACTAGATTGATGTGATGTTTTGTAGCCCGCTTTCATACGTGATAACTGGCTCTGTAATGGCCTGTTATACAGGTTTGTTTACGTTTTGTTGCTAGGTCACCACTCCGGCGGCCAGGCGCACAGATTGTGCGCGTCGCAGGCTTGTGACATCAGATGACCCGGTTGGCATGATGGCGGCTCCAGACACGGTGAGGTAAGAGGGTATTTAAATGTGGTTTTTGTATGTATGTGTTAATCCTGAAGACTGTATTAAATTACCGAAACGTAGGAGTCCACTGTGTCCTGAGTTTTTATTACTAGTGATCAAGCCCCGTGAGTGCCAATGCCGCATTTTAACTGTTTATCAGGTTCACAGACCTGTTTGGAGGCACGTGGGCATTGTCTGGTATAGGAGGGAGTGCCAGCACTTCATCTATCTATCTATCTATCTATCTATCTATCTATAATCTTGTGGTGTTTTCTCTCTATAAAAATATTGTATGGGGACACATACTACATTAATACGCAGATATCTGTGGAAGTCAGAGTCATATTAGTAGGCTGAATTAACATATTGTGTAACTGGATATAATTCACTTACAAAGGGTGACTATCACCTTGGTGCTGAATTTCATATTAATTTAGGAATTTACCTGCAAATATTATTTATTATCCAAAATATAATTTCTACCTTGGTTTACAGAGAGATCCCTAACTTTCCCACCCTATGAATTTATGCATAAAATTGACCCAGCCTGATTGGTATCAAGAAGATGTGGCTCATGGAAATCTGATATTCCTTACACTTTTGAGCCATTAAATACTATACATAGCCATATTTGCAATTATATTACTGTGGACAGGGGACCTGTATTTTTCACTTGTTGTGTGCACTTATAACCATAAGAGTAGTTTTTCAACCTTCTGGTTAATTCTCTTGATAAGCATCTGTGTACAACACCATTTTACAATGTTTAATATGTCTATGCTTTTCTATGTGTGTAGTTTGTATTTGTTTTATAGGGAACGGATACCACCTTTTTTATTGACATTTTTTAAAAGCTAAGTTTTATACTTAATAGTATAGTTTGTGCCCCTGGCAAGAGAGTACTTTTCTTTACTCCTACTACCTACTGTATACTCAAACATTACTCTCAGAGGAGCACCTCCTTGTTACAGAATTATTATTCATTTATTAGGATCTATTTAGCTTTAATTGGAGCTACACACTACACATTTTTTTTCATGTACACTTTTTTACTGAACCAGTACTCAGGTCTGTGCCCCCCCCTACCCCCTCCTTTTACCATGCCCACTAAAAACATACCTGGAAAACATTGACTGGGGTCCTGAGGGCCGAGTTTGAGAACCTATGTGATAGAGAGTAAGGTCATGTGATGTTTTGGTACATTGAGAAGTTATGACATGATTGAATTATTGTGATCATGGAACATTCCAATATACAGGGCATTATGGGGCATACTCATAATTCTGGAAGATTTAGTAGTAGTATTATTATGGTATGATTTGTGTATATAACTATGGCACTCATTCCGAGTTGTTTTCTCGCTAGCTGCTCTTAGCAGCAAAGCACACGCTAGGCCGCCGCTCTCTGGGAGTGTATCTTAGCTTAGCAGAATTGCGAACGAAAGATTTGCAGAACTGCTACTAAATATTTTCTTGCAGTTTCTGAGTAGCTCCAGACCTACTCCTAGATTGCGATCAGCTCAGTCCGTTTAGTTCCTGGTTTGATGTCAGAAACACGCCCTGCGTTCGGCCAGCCACTCCCCCGTTTCTCCAGACACTCCCGCGTTTTTCCATGACACGCCTGCGTTTTTTAGCACACTCCCGGAAAATGCTCAGTTACCACCCAGAAAAGCCCCTTTCCTATCAATCATTCACTAATCAGCAGTGCGACTGAAAATCGTTGCTCGAACACCAGCAAATCTACTAAGTTTTGTGTAAAAATAACTTAGCGCATGCGCTCTGCGTACCACGTGCATGCGCAGTTAGCAACAAATCGCAGCATAGCGAAAATTGCCAACGAGCTAACAACTCGGAATGACCGCCAATGAGTAGTACTAAGTATACAATGAAGAGTTATGTCCTTCTCCATGACAGCTACTCAGAAACTCAGGCAGATGTATTAAACCTGGAGAAGTGATAAAACAGTGATAAGTGGAAGGTGATAACGCACCAGCCAATCATTACTGGTTTGAAAATTGACAGTTGGGAGCTGATTGGCTGGTGCGTTATCACCTCCCACTTATCACTGCTTTATCACTCCTCCAGGCTTAATACTGTACACCTGCGCCACTGTTTGGCATCTCTCCTTCTCAATGGGAAAGATACTGTATGTTGTCTACTCTCCCTGGGGTACCACTCAGCTGCTTTGTCACACCAAAGACTGCATCCTTCTGTTTGTTCTAATTAATCAGAGATAGTGGCATTAAGTTCAGAGGAAAATGTCCCAACTCTTAAATAGGGAAAGGGGATATTATCTGAGCACCTGCTTCATTATGGAGGCCACACTATTTCTGCACTACTGAGCTGGGTCATAACAGGGATATGATCTAAAACAGCCAAACTGTCCTTGAATTGCTCCTACAGCTTGTGATGTTCCAGTAACATATACTCTCTCTGTATTCACTCCTTTTTCTAAGTGGGAGGGGTTTAAAAATTCTGCAGAGTGTGTGTGTTCCATGCATGTTAAGTATGACTTACATGAGAGTACAAATGTAATGACCTAACCTCTGTTACTAGAAGAGATGAGCAGGTTCGGTTCCCTCAGAACCGAACATTCCATCCCAAGCCCGGATCCGAGTCCAGCTCGGGACTTCTCGCCAGACTCGGAAACCAGAATGAGGCAAAATGTCATCATCCCGCTATTGGATTGTTGCGGGTGTTAGATCCCATATAAACAGCCACGTGTCAACGCCATATTCACTCCGGACTTAGAGAGTGAGGGAGACAGACCTCTGTCTCTCTCTGTGGGTGGTGGCGTCGGGTGGGGTTAGTGTGTGCTCTGCAGTCACTGTGGTGTACCTGTGCTGTGTTAGGGGTGCTGTCCTGGCTGTCACTGGTGTTTCATGTGCTGTTACGGATAGGTGCTTAAGCTGTGTGCAGACTCCGTGTGTGGGCCCCCTCCTCTCCTGTAGCTGTCACCACTGCTGTTAGGGCTCTCAGCACTGAAACTCTGGCACAGTGCCAGAGTCTAAAGCACATGCACAGGACTCTGAAAAAATGGCCACTGTGCCATTTTTCCAGAGTCCTGCGCATGCGCTGTATACTCTGGCACTGTGCCAGAGTCTCTAGTGCTCAGTGTGCTAGCAGCAGTGGTGACGGCTACAGGAGAGGAAGGGGCCCACACACAGTCACCAATGGATGCTGGAAAGGTGAGTATAAAAGAAATGGGTGCGGTGTGGGCCCCCTCCAGACCCAGGTGCCCATGTGCACCACAAACACTGCACCCATTATCGATACACCACTGTGTACATGGGTGTTGCTGTCTTGGCTGTCACTGTGTTGTACAGGGTACAGGGGCACTGTTCTCATATATGCTGGAAATATAGGCGTGCTGCTGGCCCTGTATGTTGTAAAAATTCAGTGGTGCAGTTGTTAAAAATTTAAAGCACACAGCTCCTGTATGCTGTAAAATATTGGGGTGCTGCTGTTCAAATAACATTACACTGGCCCTGTATGCTACAAAACTTCAGGGGTGCAGTTGTTAAAAATAAAAAGCACACTGCTCCTGTATGCTGTAAAATATAGGGGTGCTGCTGGCCTTGTATGTTGTAAAAATTCAGGTGTGCAGTTGTTAAAAATTAAAAGCACACTGCTCCTAAATGCTTTAAAATATAGAGGTGCTGCTGGCCATGTGTGTTGTAAAAATTCAGGGGTGCAGTTGTTAACAATTAAAAGCACACTGCTGTATGCTGTAAAATGTAGGGGTGTTGCTGTTCAAATAACATTACACTGGCCTTGTATGCTATAAAAATTCAGGGTGCAGTTGTAAAAAATTAAAAGTACACTACTGTATGCAGTAAAATATAGGGGTGATGTTGTTCATATAACATTACACTGGCCCTGTATGCTATAAAAATTCAGGGGTGCAGTGAAAATCAATGTACACTGGCCCTGTATTGTATGCTGTAATAATTCTAGGGTGTAGTGAAAATCAATGTACACTGGCCCTATCTAGTATGCTGTAAAAATTCTAGGGTGCAGTGAAAATCAATGTACACTGGCCCTGTCTTGTATGCTGTAAAATTACAGGGGTGTTGTGAAAATAGAGGGGTGCTGGCACTGCCTGCAGTTGCGATGTCTAGGCCTGACCTTCACAACACTGTATGGGAAGAGGAGGCTCCTACCACCATTTGCAAGCCCCCTGCAAGTGCTGGGAGGAGCACCGCCAGTCCAGTTGCTGATATTGAGATTGAAGTTGTCACTGTAGAAGGACACCAGGATGAGGCGGATATGGGTGTAGCTGACACTGCAAAGTTGATGATGATTCTGATGGTGATGTGGTTTGTTTGAATAAGTCAAGGTGGAGACAGTTGTTGGACATGGGATGAAAAAGCCCATTGTCATGCCAGGACAAATACCAGAAAAACCACCTCTTCAGTGTGGAATTATTTCTCCACAAATCCGGACAACAGGTGTGAAGCCAGCTGTTGCCTTTGTCAAGCCATAATAAGTAGGGGTAAGGTCGTTAACCACCTGGGAACATCCTCCCTTATACGTCACCTGCAGCATATTCATCATAAGTCCATTGTCAAGCTAAGAAACTTTGGGTAATAGTGTAAGCAGTCCACTGACACCTAAATGATGTGGTTTATTTGTTTGAATATTATTTCTCTGTGAGGATGAGGATGTAAACACTAAAGGGGGGGGAATCTGAGGATGAGGATGACATCTTGCCACTGTACAGCCAGTTTGTGCAAGGAGAGATAAATTTCTTCTTTGTTTGGTGTGGGGCCCAAACAAACCAATCATTTCAGCCACAGTTGTGTGTCAGACCCTGTCATTGAAATTATTCATTTGTTAAAGTGTGCATGTCCTGTTTAAACAACATAAGGGTGGGTGGGTGGTCCCAAGAACAATTCCATCTTGCACGTCTTGTCTGTGCACATCATTCCAGGGGTGCTGCCCTATATGAGGTGCTGCCCCTCTGCCCTATCAGTCCAGGGGTGCGGCCCCACTGTCATTTAAATCCAGGGGTGCTGTTGCCTGTCTGCTGTGCTGTATAATTCTCCAGGGTTGCTGCCTGTGCTGTATAGGTTCAGGGGTGCTGCTGTACTTGATCCTAGGTTTAAATGAAAGCCTAGAGCAGATATGAAAAAACTTCAACATCACAAACAGATTTGTGAAAATATAGCTGCAAGGGTGGAAATAGAAATTGCCGAAGTGTTTTTAAATAAAGTGGGGGGAGACCACATTTGTGGCCAAAGTCAGTGTGACTCAGAAGAGACTGAATCATAATCCAGCTCAACTGCCGGAAAGATAAACGTGATGTTTTCTGCCAGAGAATTAGAGAGAGGTTCTTCTCAATAATTTCATGTTAGGGACTCACTCAAGTGAATGGCTCCAATTAGTCAAAATTAATTTTGATTTATTATTGATGTTCCACATTTTGGGATTTATTTAGAAAATGTGCATTTGATGTACAGGGATCTTCTTTTCCTAAGGGCTGCATAGCGTTATCGCAAGGCCTCGCGGTGTTAGAACAGTTTCAGTGATCTTGCATTGCATCAGCTTTCTATTTCACTGCAGCACTAGATGAGACATGAGCTCCTATGAGGCACAAACAGTTACCGAATAAGGCCCAGTATGGAGTCTCATGGTGGCTTACAGCCAGGAAGATGTCTGGCTTGCCAGGCTGAGGCATGCTGTTGGTACGGAGGTTAGCATTGCTTCCTCCCACAGTCCTACTTATAGTATGAAATGAGTTTGGACTGTAGAGTGGTAAGCAGCACTAGGGCAGGGGCTCAATAACAAAAAAATTACTGCACAGTCGTGCTTAGTACTCAATATGAATAAAATAAACAAGACACACAGGTATGCTCACATGCATGTAACTGGGACACACAGGTATGCTCACATGCGTGTAACTGGGAGCTGTGAAAAACAAAAATAAGGCATCTGCCTCAAAATATGTAAATAAAAATGTAATAAAAAATGGAAAAAAGAAAACCATGAGATTTTCACGAAATAAGTCTCCAGACTCCGTGGAGGGGAAAATATCCAATCTTGATCCTGTGGTATACACCAGTTTATTTGCATCCCAGCATTAAATCCGAGATTATCTTAATCCCTGAAAGTGGAAAAGGAGGCTTTTGCCCCTATTTTTTCAGTTTGTCAAGTAATGTGGTAATTAATAATTAAATATTTGCTTGGTTGAAGTCCTTTCTGTTCCACACCAATATAGGAGTCTTGGAGGTGAAAACCTGTATATTGTTCCTGATTGTGTGTGCCTCTCTATTTTTTAATCACCTTCTTGACACTGTCCTCTCCTCTCACCTCTTCTCATAATGTGAAAAGTCATCAAATATGGAGGTGGTATGTTCATAGCTAGCTATGATTTGGAGAACTTGATGAGCTTTTTCCAGGGGGACCACCTGTCACTGAAATGATGGTTTCTTTAAACTGTGCATGTCCTGTTTAAACAACGTAAGGGTGGATGGGAGGGCCCAAGACAATTCCATCTTGCACCTTTATTTTCTTTGCATTATGTGCTCTTTGGGGCTTAGTTTTTAAAATGGCCATCCTGTCTGTCACTGCAGTGCGACTCCTAGATGGGCCAGGTGTTTGTGCCACCCACTTGTGTCACTTAGCTTAGTCATCCAGCAACCTTGGTGCAACCTTTTGGCCTAAAAACAATATTTGTAGGTGTTCAGAATAAGAAATTACAATAATGTATACATACATGTGTACACAGGGAGCGCTAAATATTCATAATTATCTAATTTATTTAGACAATAAAAAATAGAATGACAATGCACAATTTAATAATAATAAGATATATCAATTAAAAAATTAAAAACCATATCAAATGGACATCTCTTGTGGAAATAAACAACTCAGTTGCTGGTGTTAAAGGGTCCAGATTAGGCTATTTAGCCATTAATTACTGAGCAAGTCCAGAATTCTAGTGTATCGTTAATGTCACCAGCAAGTAGCTTTTAACTGTTAAAAGATGTACTGTAGCAGTCCAATGCCACTTAAATTTAAGCTCACTGCTGTTGGAAGTGTTTACAAACTCCCATCTATTGCTGTTCAGCGGTGTCCCCGTCTCCCCTGCAGGCTTACCAGTGTGCGCTGATGAACCATGGCCGCACAGCCGGACATCTCCGGCAGTGATGTGGAGCCTGATTTGCAGACTAGGGGAGAGAGGTGGATGCAGGCAGCACGGAGCAAAGTGGTGACGGATAGATATAAGTTGATTTCCACAGAGAAATTGTAGGTTCCTTGACGCGTTTCTCCACTATAGGTAGAGTAGCGGTTTCATCAGAAGGTATACTCAATGTCCACTTTGGAAGATATTTATACAGTGGCCATCCAATCAAAAGGCATTGTCCATTAAATAACAGGTGTAGAATAAACAGGTAATTACTTTGGTGCCTTATCCAGGATTTTGAAACACAATCAGTGTAAATAGTAATAAAACAACCTTTTTTATCATCAATCAAAAAGTCTCCTTATAAGGAGCTCCATTAAATTAAAAAAAGAAAGACTCTTTAAGATATTAAGAGCATAAAAATATATATTAATATTCTATATATGGCATCGATCCGGAACATTGCGCAATATACTTCAAAGGCAACCTAATATAATCATTTTGATCCAAGAGCTCTGATAGTCTGGTGGGCTAATGCTGGAGACCACCAATCTAGACAGATCAACCTCATAGGTTCGATTCCCATGACATATTCTTAAAAATAAATGTGGGTAATTTTTTTTTTGTTTGTTTTATCATCTTATTATTTTGTTAACCCAAAAATTACTTCTGAGGAAAAAGAAAATATGAAAAGACTTTCTAATTGGCTACAAGAATAGACTGGAAATGAATGTTATTGAGGTTAATAATACCGTAAGATCAAAATTACCCCCAAATTCTGTATTTTTCAAAATTCATCTAGAACCAAAACCAAAATGCGAAAGGGGTTCCAGATCCAGAACCAAAACACAAAACCCAAAAAGTGTCCGATGCACATCTCTAGTTACTAGTAAAGTTTGTTATACAGATTTACAATTAAAAATGTATTTACCTAATATAATTGAAGCACCAAACATTAGTGAATGTTTTCTTTTCATTTTCTCTCCTTACCTTTTCACATTACTCCTCTATAAATATTTCATATAAATTCATTTACAAGTTAAAGGGGATTTAAAGTTGGCAGTTGAGCAGAATTAATTTCCAGAAACCTTGATCAGCAATGTATAGTCCTTTTATGTATTCTATAACCATGAAAATGATAAAATAGCACTGGAACATAGTCATTTCCAATTCTCCATAAACAACACACTAAAAGTAATTACTTTTAAAAATCCATGACAAACTTTGATGTTTACCGAAATTCATTGCCCAGAAGAATTTGGGTTTTCTATTTAGCAACCATGTCGGCCTCTAAGCTGTATCTCCAGTTGCTGATGAAACCTATTATCTGTAAAAGTTTCATAATCATGATTAATTGCACATATTTTTGTTGAATGCAAATTGGGCTTCTTATGAGAATGAATGGCAATGTATACTGATTATAAATGTATTTCCATGCCCATATATTATCAATCAATAATGAAAATAGTGACAGAGAATTCAATGATACACAAATGATGGAATGCATTTACAAAAGAGCATAGTAGAATGCATGTTGCAATTACTCTTATATATGAATTATCACACGACAGAAAATTAAGATGACAACAATCATTTATTTAAGAAGAATATGGTTTCTACCACATTCACCACTACCATGTGTTTTGAAAGGTTAAAAGTGGGCACATTACAATTGTTATCAAAAGATATTCAAGCCGCTGACTCCGTACCATTATCATCAGAGCTGAGCAGTGAGCGCACTCTGTGACAGTCAAGTGTGACCAAGATTATTCTTACTGCTGATCACCAAAGGGTACATTAGGATTACTATTATTATTAGAGAGCTGCCAATTGCCAGTTCTCAATCATAGTCTGTAATTTGTTTATATGCCATTACCGGATTACTGTATAATAGCCCAAATGGTTTAAGCCTTAAAAGTTATAAAGTGAAGAGTGATAAAGAGTGATAAAGTACCAACAAATAGGCTCCTAAATGTCATTTTAAACATTTCATGTAACATGTAATTTAGGTAGCTGATTGGATGGTACTTTATCACTCTTATGTAGATAAAGATATTGAATGTATATCAAGGGAGCGCTATATGATAGAATCAAAATTTATTAATTACACTTTCTCCATAAAACAAATGAAAACAATATATCATAATAAAACAGTCGACACATATAACACAAAACAGATAAAAATTTGTATTGTTACAGCTAATACTCAAATCACTGAATATGACGTGACGTATTGTGATTAAAAGTGATCCATGCTTTAATTTATTGTTTATAGGAAGATGTATTTAGCACATATACAAATGCCTCTAGAATAAGTCTTTTCAGACAAATGGTAGACCCGTTAGTGTTCACATGCTGCAATTTTATGATGGTAACGGCAATAGGTGAGGTTTTGGTCTGATGCTACAGACATGATGCTGAGTCCTCTTCCGTTATTGTTAGATATATGGGCAGAGGGAGGGCACCGGAGATTTTCAATATTGCGGCGGCGCTATGCTTCCACCTGTGCCCACGGCAATAATGTCAGTGTTCAAACGACCGTACTATTCCGTACACATAAGGGTCTCTCTTACCAGATCTTAAGCATGTTCCTCATCCGCAATTGTATTATAGTCCTTACTCGAAGAATAGCAAGATATGATCGAGTCTCGTACTTGGCTGGGCTTGTTAGAAGAATGCCCATATATCTAACAATAACGGAAGAGGACTCAGCATCGTGTCTGTAGCATCAGACCAAAACCTCACCTATTGCCGTTACCATCATAAAATTGCAGCATGTGAACACTAATGGGTCTACCATTTGTCTGAAAAGACTTATTCTAGAGGCATTTGTAAATGTGCTAAATACATCTTCCTATAAACGATATTTTAAAGCACGGATCACTTTTAATCACAATACGTCACGTCATATTCAGTGATTCGAGTATTAGCTGTAACAATACGAATTTTAATCTGTTTTGTGTTATATGTGTCCACTGTTTTGTTATGATATATTGTTTTCATTTGTTTTATGGATAAAGTGTAATTAATAAATTTTGATTCTATCATATTGCGCTCCCTTGATATACATTCAATATCTTTATCTACATATTTTTGGTTTTTGACGCTTCAGTCGTGTCATTTGGGAACTGCTTGCTAATCATTTTATTTGATATAAACGAGCAGTATTGGTGGCTAGGGATTTTATTGTGGTTGTTTGCTTTATCACTCTCCACTGTATCACTTTTCAAGGCTTAATACAGTTGGGCCATTGTGTGCTATCCATTGATTGGAGTGCAAGAGAATGTTTATGTGTTTTTTTTAATTAAATGTTTTATGCTATGCACATTTTTCTCTCTTCCGTATATCACTTTACATATATGGTATCAAAGTGACTACACTTCATGTTGAAAGTGGATCAGAATTTAACATTGAAGAGATTCTCTGACTCGTGTTACCCCCAAATAGAGAAAAGGAAGTGCTCTTCTGTCATAAGAGACATTATTCCAGATGTAGCTTGTTTGGCTGTACTGAGGAATGCCAGTGGAATTGGCTTTTTCATTGTTTGCAATAGACTTTTATTATGCTGATATGTAACTGGATGTCCATAATTCGGCATGCAATATATAACTGCTTATTCAATACTCCACGTTTTATAACAGTACTACACTATATTGCCTCTCCTTCTCTCTGCTCATTTGAGCAAATAAAAGGTGCTTGGAAACAATAGGACAACGGGCGGAACTATTGGTGATGCAACTGATACAGTGCACCGAGTCTTGCCATAATGAAGAGGCCCTCTGTAGACAACATTACCAGACTGACTCATTTTAGTACAGCAACAGCCACCATGACACAGGGAGTGACAAAGAGCGAGGAGAAGGAGGTGGTCCCCTCCCTTAATCCGTGGCTTCTCCTTGGCAGTACTACTTGCTGTTTCTGCCATGGATCAAACGAAATCCAGGGAGGATCAAGGAGAAGAGCAGTCCTGATTCCCCTGTCAGCAGACTTCATGGTTGCACCCCCCACTCATTGCTCTACTTCTTGGGCTGATGTGTGCTACAGAAGCTCTGAGATGGCTGACATCAGCGTTTGCTGGTTCTCACGCCTGAACTATGTGGCCAGGTAAAGAATATGTGCAGGCAATTAAGGGACACTACTCTGTGGCATAATGTGAATAAGGGGTACTATTGTATGGCATAACTTGAATTGTGGGCATTATTTGAGACATAACATGATTTGTGGGTAGTACTCTATGGAATAACAAGAATAAGGGGACCACTGTCAAACATTTTGTGAATAAAGGGCACTACTTTGTGGCATAATGTGGATAAGGGGTACCACTGTATTGGTACCATTCTTTGAATTGTGAGCACTGCTGTGTGGAATAATATGAATAAAGGACACTACTGTGTGGCATAATGTGAAAGAGGCACTAAGTGGCATAATGTGAATTCTGGGCACTACAACTGTACCTATTTGTCTTTCTGTTTTTACCCAGTTTTGTCACTATAACTTCTAATTGTCTTGTTTTGTTTTGTTTTATCACTGTTGTTTCCAATTATAAATTGCAATGGAATTTGCTATGCTATATAAAAAACTGTTGTTGTTAATAATAATACTAATTATAATAATAATAATAATAATAATAATACTGTATTCCAGAATGTGAATTCTGGGCACTATTGTGTGGCATAATGTGAATAAAGGGTACCACTTTTTGGCAAAATGGCACAAATAGATTACTTTTCTCATTTATGTTCCTCTTCACATGTCCATTCCTATAATAAGGGATGATCTGCTCAATGACTAGTATAATAAAAATATTGTCATAGTTACTATTATCCCTGGTTAACTCCATATATGAAATTATTGAATCATTTAATTTCTATTAGTGGACATGCATAATGTTTCACTTAAGACTGCTTCACACATGTAGTGCATTTTTTAATATATTATTGCTTATAAAATTCATACTGTATATACATACAGGAGAGCAGCAGATGTGATGCCGACTGTCACTATACCAGCGGTATCCTGTCAGCGAGTTCACTTGTGGGCTTGCTGCACTTGCCACGCTTCAGGCCCGGTGATGAAGCCATTATCCTGCATTCCAAGCTTGCATTCCAGTGGGCAGGGAGAACGT
Organism: Pseudophryne corroboree; assembly: GCF_028390025.1. Taxonomy (NCBI): domain Eukaryota; kingdom Metazoa; phylum Chordata; class Amphibia; order Anura; family Myobatrachidae; genus Pseudophryne; species Pseudophryne corroboree. Next base: position 422,560,161 of record NC_086447.1, on the reverse strand, counting down.
AATTGCAACCAGCAAGCAAAAGGAAATCATACCCAAGCAAGTTTACACTATGGGAACCCAGACCACCTGAGGTGATATATGGAGCAGTGGCACTCTACACGCTCCATCTGAGGGACCAAAACACTTTGGGTGAGTGATATTACCAGACCCCATAAGGATTATATGATACAGTTTGTGCATGAATCACATGTGCCAGTGTCAAACACCATTTTATCTTTTAACATCAGCCATTTAGGCAGGAGTAAACAAGTCTCTGGACTATTCAAACATGGCTCATCGTGGCTACATCTTGCCATGGCTGTTGTTAGGTGCGACCGTGTACAGGCCTGGGGTGCGCGCGCATATGCCCCATTTGCATGAATGGTAGCAGCATATGTTGCCGCACAGCTAGGTGCGAGCGCGCCAAGCTGTGCCGGGTGTGCAAATTTTGGTTCAGATATAGCCACAACGAGCTGATTTCCCAAGGGAAAGGGGTCCCTGTGACACCACAATCGATGCTCCAGCAAACCCACTCTTCATTCACATAGGAAAACCAGCAATAAACCTATACCACTGTTAAAGCTAAGTAGACCTAAAAATTCGGAGCTTACATTCTCTTGTGCTAAATCAGTGCTCACTACTCTACTGTAGGTCTGAGAAACAATTTTTTTCTTTTATGTGCAAAAAAAAATAACATTAATGCATTTTTACTTTTCTTGTTGCCTTGTATACTGTATATCGGGAGTCCAAACTGTGAAAAAGAATAATATATATATATATATATATATATATATAATATATTGTTTATTCCGACATTTTCATCACCTGATGAAAATGCCGGAATAAATAGGCATCGAAATGCTGTTACACATGATGCTGCTGTGAAGTGTACTTTCTCCAAGCCGCCAGGAGTGCCGCGCCTTTGGATTTATTATTTCATAACTTGTGGAGGCACGCAGTGCATATGTCTATTTTAATGGGAGAGCCAGACACAATTGATATATATATATATATATATATATATATATAATGTTAGGTATAGGGCAGTACTCGCAGGACTTACAGCAAAAAATATCAGCAGACAACCGTTTCAGAAGTTCAACGTTTCAGTGTGTTGACTTTTCTCAAGATGTTATTGAGAAAAGTCAATAGACTGAAACGTTGAACTTCTAACACGGTTGTCTGCTGATTCTTTTTGCTGAAAGTCCTGCGAGTGCTACCCTGTACCTAACTATATTTGGAACTGTCGACTCCTGGAGGGCACCCGGGCAAGTAAAAGTTTTGGGCAGTAGTGCATAGTAGTGTGTAAGTCAGACTTCAGTTGCAAACTCCTTATCTATATAATGATTAACTGAGGACACTTTGGGGAATAAGTGATAACATTTAATGGAATTAAGAGCCTATTTCAGAGCCGATCACTGCACTGACAGCAGTCGCACTCTGAAGCCCGGCAGCTGCGTGACATTACACACAGCTGCTGCGACCCAGAACGCGGTGGCTAGCAGGTAGGGAGCTGCTTGGCGGGTGCAAAAGCATCGCCGTCGTGCAATGCTTTTGCACCCATGCAGGGGGGGGGGGGGGGTTGGGGCCTGACATGCTCAGCGGACTAGTCCTGTGCTGGTAGCATACTAGCCCTGTGCTGGGAGTCCGCTCGCATGTCGGAAAAACTGACCATGGATGTGCTAAGTTTATGTGCTAAGTGAATGATTACTTCCAATCTGCTAATACAGAGTGTCCTCGTACACTGAGAGTCTTTATGCCATCAGTCACCCAGCATGACTGATATGCTTTGAGAGTAGTAGTGTACAGTATTTATTTTTTAATTTTGCATCTTAGTCACATAGCAGATGCAGCAATGAGACGCTCACAGTTTACAAGATTCTAGGCTGTGTCTTTAATCACAGTAATTGGTATAAGAAATGTACAAAGGGAATGGAGAAGCCTAACACAACACAGCGTGAGGAAAAGCTGTGGATGCTCACATCTGAGCCATTATTACACAGATTCAGATTTAGTTGCACACAGGCATGCAAGCCCCAGTGGCCAGTGTGTTTTCAATAGCAATGTAGTTTTGTCACTTCCGGTTGTGTGCGAATAAGAAGCACATTTGAGCAAAGAAAATGATCTGTGTGGCTCTCAGAGGACCTGGCAAGGCAAGAGGGGATACTTGGTGCAATTGCAGCTGACACATCTAAACACAAATTTGATAATGGCAGTGATGAAATGCACCAGCAATTCATTTGGAACCACTGGAGGAGGAAACTACTAGCTTACCCTTTGAATACCTAGCCGAATTTCTTTATCAGAAAAGAAAAAAAAAACATTTGTCAAATATGCAGGTCCTACCACAGAAATCATTCACTGCCAGCAATCTTATTTTTATCTAGACTGTACTTAATATACAAACTATGTTTCCCCTGAGCATTGCTCAGCAATATGTTTCCGAATGAAAAATAACTTAAAATGAATATATTTTTCCTTAAGAACAATATTAATTAAATATTATTCAATATTGGTAAGGTTTTCTTGGACCCTTGCCTTCGGGAAACTGTTCACTGCATTATCAGCAGTGTATAATCAAACTTATGATTAAAAATTTCACAGTGACCTACAGTAGGTATATTACATTACCTTTAATATTCATTTGTACTTTCAGATGGTAATTAAATTTTATCTTTCTTTTTTTTTAATTTAAATTCTGCTACTATTTTTGAAGAGTAAAAATTACCTCTTTGTAATATACTGCATGTATAACAAGTATTTTATAGAGCGTCTAACCTCTCAAAGCATATATAAGTACTCACACTTATAGCCGTACTTTACATTCTAATAGCTACTTCCAGCCCCTTGTCAAAGAACAATGGGCCTAATGCAGATCTGATCACAGCAGCAAATTTGTTAGCTAATGGGCAAAACCATGTGCACTGCAGGGGGAGGGGGGGAAGTGAGATATAACATGTGCAGAGAGAGTTAGATTTGGGTGAGTTATTTTGTTTCCATACAGGGTAAATACTGGCAACTTTACTTTTACACTGCAATTTAGATTTCAGTTTGAACACACCCAGTGGTGCAAGTAGAAAAAAAAATGTCTTATAGGTACTGTGTGCATGCCAAAAAAATGGATGTGGCCAAATGCCACATGGGGCATGGCCAATGAAATTGGGGGCGTGATACACATATGGGTAGGCCAGATACACATATGACCCCAATAGTGTCAGATACACGTTACCCCACAGTGCCAGATATACATTGCCCCCACAGTGCCAGATACACAAATGCCCCCACTGTGCCAGATACACAAATGCCCCAATGTGCCAGATACACAAATGCCCCCACTGTGCCAGATACACATTGCCCCACTATGCCATATATACAATGCCCCACTGTGCCAGATATACAATGCCCCACTGTGTCAGATATACATTGCCCCCACTGTGCCAGATATACAATGACCCCAAAATCCAGATATACATTGCCCCACACCCCCGTGCCAGATATACAATGCCCCCACTGTGCCAGATATACAATGTCCCAATAAATATATTTTCTTGTGGCTATGAGAAGACTTTGTGCTTGTTGAAAAAATGTATTGACTTACTGTACCAACCAATTTTTCTTACTTATTTAAAAAGATTTGTATGAAACAAAACATGACTGTAGGAAGGAAGTAATCTTTACTGCATTTCTGAGTTCCATGTCCATTAAAGTTAATGTTTAATTTCGATCCACATTTCATATTCAATATAAATTTATATATGTATTATAAACTCTTACCCTTATATATGCATTTTGGAGGTATACATTCTGTGCTTCCATTAAAAAAAACTGTAAAGTACAATGGAGCAGATTTATTAACCTGGAGAAGGCATAAGGAAGTGATAAACCAGTGATAAGTACAAGGTGATAAACGCACCAGCCAATCAGCTTCTAACTGTTAATTTACATATTGGAGCTAAGTGGCTGGTGCGTTATCACCTTGCACTTATCACTCCTTTATCACTTCCTTATGCCTTTTCCAGGTTAATACATCTGCCCCATTGTACTTTACAGTTTTTTTTAATGGAAGCACAGAATGTATACCTCCATAATGCATATATAAGGGTAAGAGTTTATAATACATATATACATTTATATTGAATATGAAATGTGCATCAAAATTAAACATTAACTTTAATGGACATGGGGGCTAATTCTGAGTTGATCGCTGCAGGATCTTTGTTAGAAGTTGGGCAAAACCATGGGCCTAATTCTGAGTTGATCGCAGCAACAAATCTGTTAGCAGTTGGGCAAAACCATGTGCACTGCAGGTGGAGCAGATGTAACATGTGCAGAGAGAATTAGATTTGGGTGGGGTGTATTCAAACTGAAATCTAAATTGCAGTGTAAAAATAAAGCAGCCAGTGTTTACCGTGCACAGAAACGAAATAACCCACCCAAATCTAACTCTCTCTGCAAATGTTATATCTGCCCCCCCCCTGCAGTGCACATGGTTTTGCCCAACTGCTAAAAAATGTCCTGCTGCGATCTACTTGGAATTACCCCCCATGTTCACAGCAGGGGAGGCAGATATAACATGTGCAGAGAGAGATAGATTTGGGTGTGGTGAGTTCAATCTGCAATCTACTGTATATTGCAGTGTAAAAATAAAGCAGACAGTATTTACCCTGCACAGAAACAAATTAACCCACCCAAATCTAACTCTCTCTGCAAATGTTATATCTGCCCCCCCCCCCCCCCCCCCCCCCCCTGCAGTGCACATGGTTTTGCCCAACTGCTAAAAAAATTCCTGCTGCGATCAACTTGGAATTACACCCTTGGAACTCAGAAATGCAGTAAAGATTACTTCCTTCCTACAGTCATGTTTTGTTTCATACAAATCTTTTTAAATGGTTAGTAAGTCAATACATTTTTTCAACAAGCACAAAGTCTTCTCATAGCCACAAGAAAAATCATTTTTTATTAGTGATGTGCACCGGACATTTTTCGGGTTTTGTGTTTTGGTTTTGGATTCGGTTCCGCGGCCGTGTTTTGGATTCAGACGCGTTTTGGTAAAACCTCCCTGAAAAATTTTTGTCGGATTCGGGTGTGTTTTGGATTTGGGTGTTTTTTTTACAAAAAACCCTCAAAAACAGCTTAAATCATAGAATTTGGGGGTCATTTTGATCCCATAGTATTATTAACCTCAATGACCATAATTTACACTCATTTCCAGTCTATTCTGAACACCTCACACCTCACAATATTATTTTTAGTCCTAAAATTTGCACCAAGGTCGCTGGATGACTAAGCTAAGCGACCCAAGTGGCCGACACAAACACCCGGCCCATCTAGGAGTGGCACTGCAGTCTCAGACAGGATGGCAGATTAAAAAAATTGTCCTCAAACAGCACATGATGCAAAGAAAAAAAGAGGTGCAAGGAGGTAGCTGTGTGACTAAGCTAAGCGACCCAAGTGGCCGACACAAACACCTGGCCCATCTAGGAGTGGCACTGCAGTGTCAGACAGGATGGCACTTCAAAAAAATTGTCCCCAAACAGCACATGATGCAAAGAAAAAAAGAGGTGCAATGAGGTAGCTGTGTGACTAAGCTAAGCGACCCAAGTGGCTGACACAAACACCTGGCCCATCTAGGAGTGGCACTGCAGTGTCAGGCAGGATGGCCCTTCCAAAAAATAGTCCCCACACAGCACATGATGCAAAGAATAAAAGAGGCGCAATGAGGTAGCTGTGTGACTAAGCTAAGCGACCCAAGTGGCCGACACAAACACCTGGCCCATCTAGGAGTGGCACTGCAGTGTCAGACAGGATGACCCTTCAAAAAAATAGTCCACAAACAGCACATGATGCAAAGAAAAAAAGAGGCACAATGAGGTAGCTGTGTGACTAAGCTAAATGGCCTTCTGTACCGTAATGCTATATATTATATACTGGTGGTCAGCAAACTGTGCAAAACTGAAATGCACCACAGGTATGGATGGATAGTATACTTGACGACACAGAGGTAGGTAGAACAGTGGCCTACTGTACCGTACTGCTATATATTATATACTGGTGGTCAGCAAACTGTGCAAAACTGAAATGCACCACAGGTATGGATGGATAGTATACTTGACGACAGAGAGGTAGGTAGAGCAGTGGCCTTCTGTACCGTACTGCTATATATTATATACTGGTGGTCAGCAAACTGTGCAAAACTGAAATGCACCACAGGTATGGATGGATAGTATACTTGACAACACAGAGGTAGGTAGAGCAGTGGCCTACTGTACCGTACTGCTATATATTATATACTGGTGGTCAGCAAACTGTGCAAAACTGAAATGCACCACATATATATATAGTTATACTGGTGGTCAGCAAAATGATGCACTGTCCTCCTACTATATACTACAATGCAGCACAGATATGGAGCGTTTTTCAGGCAGAGAACGTATAATACTGGTGGTCACTGGTCAGCAAAACTCTGCACTATCCTCCTACTATATAATACTGCTAGTCCCCAGTCCCCACAATAAAGCAATTAGCACACTGAGCACAGATATTTGCAGCACACTGAGCACAGATATGGAGCATTTTTCAGGCAGAGAACGTAGATATTTGCACTTGCAGCACACTGAGCACAGATATTTGCAGCACACTGAGCACAGATATTTGCAGCACACTGAGCACAGATATTTGCAGCCCACTGAACATAGAAACTGAGAGGACGCCAGCCACGTCCTCTCACGATCATCTCCAATGCACGAGTGAAAAATGGCGGCGACGCGTGGCTCCTTATACAGAATACGAATCTCGCGAGAATCCGACCGCGGGATGATGATGTTCGGGTGCGCTCGGGTTAACCGAGCAAGGCGGGAGGATCCAAGTTGCTCGGACCCGTGCAAAAAAAGGTGAAGTTCGGGCGGGTTTGGATCCCAAGGATCCGAACCCGCTCATCACTATTTTTTATTATTATTATTATTATTATTATTATTATAATTATTATTATTTATTTATTATTTATTTATACCAGTTATTTATATTGCACACACATATTGAGCAGCGCTTTACAGAGTAAAATAAATAATAATAAAAAATAAAAAAAACACTAGCACTGGTAATAAAAATTGCATAACATTGCATAGGTGCTAGCACAAACATAGAAATATTGTGGGGAAAAAAGAAGGGACATCTGTTTAAGGTGCGCTAATAAGCAATACAATTTAACTTTTACTAGTTCATTTTAAAAATAGAACTTAAAATACCTACCGCTAAATCCTTTTCTCGTAGTCCATATGGGATACTGGGATGGTACTTTAGTATGGTGGGGTATAAATGGGGTCCAGAGAAGCCGGTGCACTTTAAAACTTCAACATCCTGTGTTCTGACTCCTCCCTCTCTGTGCCCCCCCATAAGATAAAGCTGGAAATGAGAGAATCATAACCAGCACACAGGTAAACTACTGTAAAGGATAGCAAAAACTGAACCCAAAGAACAGAAAGGATAGCAAGCTGATCCAACCAAGTTTCACACACCAAAACTAACTTGTTTTGCAGGAAGTTTAATGAAGCACAGAGGTGGGCGCCCAGTATCCCCTATGGACTACGAGAAAAGGATTTACCAGTAGGTATTTAAAATCCTATTTTATCTTACTTCCATAGGGGATACTGGGATGGTACTTTAGTACGATGGGGACATCCCAAAGCTCCCAAAATGGGCAGGAGTGTGCTGAGACCCCTGCAATACTGAATGACCATACTGAGTGTCCTCTGATGCCAGGGTAGCAAACCTATAGAATTAGAAAAACGTCTAATTCTATAGGTTTGCTACCCTGGCGGACAGGATTGTGCTGAGACCCCTGCAATACTGAATGACAATACTGAGTGTCCTCTGACACCAGGGTAGCAAACCTATAGAATTAGACAAATGTGTTTGTACCCGACCATGCAGCAGCTTGGCATAACTGTAAAGCCGAAACTCCCTGTGCAGCCGCACAAGAGAAGCCCACCGATTTTGTACAGTGGGCTGTAATGGATTGTGGTATAGGCAAGGCTGCCGATGAGTAAGCTTGTTGAATAGTGAGTCCTATCCAGTGAGCAACAATCTGCCTTGAAGCAGGGCAATGTATCTCATTTGCATCATATAGCACAAAAGGAGAGTCTGATATTTTGATACGAGCAGTTCTTCTCACATAGATAGTCAATGCTCGTACTACATCCACTGATCTTGGAGTAGATGAATCATCAGTTAGAAATGGAACCTCAATTGGTTGGTTGGTTGGCTGGTTGGTTGATATGAAATGCAGAGATAATTTTCAGCAAGAACCTCTGACAAGTTCTGAGCTCTGCTCTGTCCTTGTGGAAGGCAAGGTAGGGGCTTTTAAATGATAGTGCCCTTAACTCTGAGACCCATCCGGCTATGGCTAAGGCCAACAGCATTACTGTCTTCTAGTTAAGATATTTTTCTTCTACCATTTGTAAGGGTTCAAATCAAGAATATTGTAGGAAATCTAAAACCAGATTTAGATTCCAAGGTGCGGTATTTTGTACAAAAGGTGGTTGTATGTGTAATACGCCTTTCAGGAAAGTCTGGACTCTTGGAAGCATAGCCAGTTGCTTTTGGAAAAAAATTGATAAGGCTGAAATTTGTACTTTCAGTGAGCCTAGGTGTAGACCCATATCCACACCAGACTGAAGGAACCATAACAGATGACCTAACTCGTGATGTGACTACCTTTCTGGCTTGCAGCATAGTTGTTATTACTGCACCTGGAATGCCTTTCCTGGCTGAGATCTCCCTTTCAACTACCATGCCATGAAACGTAATCTCTATAAGTCTGGATAGGCGAACAGGCTTGCGTACCACGCTCTGCGTGGTCAATCTGGGGCAATTAGAATTGCCTGAACTTTCTCCCTCTTTCCTTCTCATGAGTAAAGGAAAAGGAGAGAACAGATATACTGTTTGATAACTCCATGGCATTGTTAGCTGTCCCCTGCTGTCACCTGTGGATCTCTTCTTGAACAAGAACACTGAAGCCTCTTGTTTTTTTAGAAGCCATCATGTCTATCTGTGGGCATCCCCACCAATAAAGTATCTGTTGAAAGACCTGAGGATGAAGATCCCACTCCCCTGGGTGTAGGTCATGTCTTCCTAGTTGTCTAACATTATGAAGATGGCTAAGAAGGCAGTGTCATTTCTTTCTGCCTAGAGTAGTAACTTGGTTACTATTCTTATTGCTGCTGTTCCGCTTGGCGGTTTATTTATGCCACAGCTGTGGCATTATTGTGAATGGCCTAATGTAGTAGATGGAAGACCTGATGTAGAGCATTGTAAATTGCCCTTAGTTCCAAGATATTTATAGAGCCTTAGTGTGGTTTCAGGACTAAACATTCTAATGTCTTAATTTCTTTGGCCTTTTCCAGAGGAAGCACACTCTCCGAGATACTGGGGTATATTTACTAAGATTCGTAATTTCCGAAAATAGGTCAAAGTTCAATCACGAATGACATCGACAGTGTAAAACTGCAACTTTTTGAATTGATTACGATGGATTTACTAAGCTGTCGTATTCGTATTTTTCTTTGCTTCCGATGTCGATGTCATTCGTTTTTTTTTACCTATTTTTACGGCAGTGATTAGCAAAACACTGCCGTTTTTTTTTACAATCAATCTCGGCCGGATCTGTGTGATCCGTGCTGGGGTTCTTATTTTTTTTTTTTTTAATTAAACAATGTAAAATCCCAAAAAAAAATGCGTGGGGTCCCCCCTCCTAAGCATAACCAGCCTCGGGCTCTTTGAGCCGATCCTGGTTGCAGAAATATGGGGAAAAAATTGACAGGGGTTCCCCCATATTTAAGCAACCAGCATCGGGCTCTGCGCCTGGTCCTGGTTCCAAAAATACGGGGGACAAAAAGAGTAGGGGTCCCCCGTATTTTTAAAACCAGCACCGGGCTCCACTAGCTGGACAGATAATGCCACAGCCGGGGGTCACTTTTATACAGTGCCCTGCGGCCGTGGCATCAAAAATCCAACTAGTCACCCCTGGCCGGGGTACCCTGGGGGAGTGGGGACCCCTTCAATCAAGGGGTCCCCCCCCCCAGCCACCCAAGTGACGTCACCGCTGAGCAGAAAGTTCCCAGCATTGGTTACAATGGAGCGCATAGGCGCTACATTGTAACACTGCCGTGTGCCGCCTGTCAGTGAGGACAGCAGCACACAGCTGATCAGGAGAGTGCTACAACGTGGCACTCCCTGATTGGCTGAAGAAACCCACTTAGACAGAAGTCAAAGTGGGTTTCTGGCATTCGTGGGAAGGTGACCCATGTGCAAACATGGGTCCCCTTTCAGTTCGTGGTCGGGACACCGTTTTTTTTTTTTATTCAAGTACGTGGATTAACCCTGGATTTGCCGAGGAGCCTGGACCCATGGATCTGGTGAGTAGAATTTCTTCAACAGGTAGCCCTTGGATTCTACTGGAGAAGAGGACCGACCTGCGTGAGAACATAAGGTAAGTATGTATGTATGTGTGTATGTATGTAATAAAATTATACTTTCACGGTGTGTGTGTCTTGTGTTTTTTTGGGTATTTTTTTAGTGGTAGTACTACAGGTACCAGCGGGCCCGTTTTTCCGCCGCATGCTGGTACTTGTGGTTCTCCAAGTACCAGCATGCGGGGGAGGCTTGCTGGGACTTGTAGTACTGCTACTAAAAACAATATCTTTTCATTATCACAAATGGCTATCAGCCCTCCCATCCGCAGCCCATTGGATGGGGGGGGACAGCCTCGGGCTTCACCCCTGGCCCTTGGGTGGCTGGGGGGGGGGACCCCTTGATTGAAGGGGTTCCCACTCCCCCAGGGTACCCCGGCCAGGGGTGACTAGTTGGATTTTTGATGCCACGGCCGCAGGGCGCTGTATAAAAGTGACCCCCGGCTGTGGCATTATCTGTCCAGCTAGTGGAGCCCGGTGCTGGTTTTAAAAATACGGGGGACCCCTACTCTTTTTGTCCCCCGTATTTTTGGGACCAGGACCAGGCGCAGAGCCCGATGCTGGTTGCTTAAATATGGGGGAACCCCTGTCATTTTTCCCCCCATATTTCTGCAACCAGGATCGGCTCAAAGAGCCCGAGGCTGGTTATGCTTAGGAGGGGGGACCCCACGCAATTTTTTTGGCAAAAATAAGCACTTTCCCACCCCTTCCCACTGATATACATGCACGGATCTCATGGATCCCTGCATGCATCTCAAATCACGGAAAAAAAAAGCAGGTCTGTTTTTTTTTAGGACTTTTTTACGAGTTGTAATTTTTCACGGCAGTGTTTTGTGTTTTTTTGCTTTGCACTTCTTAGTAAATGACCGAGATTCATATCTAAACAGGCGTAATTTGACCGATGGTGTATTCATTCGTAATTTTTTACCTGAACTAGCAAAAAATTACGAATGCCCTCATCACTGCCGTGATTAGTGTTTAGTAAATGACCGAGATTAACCGAGATGACACTTTGAAGAAAAAACGGCATCTCGGTCAAAATCAGGAGCTTAGTAAATATACCCCACTGTGTCCAGAACTGTACAAAGAAACTGAAGTCTATGAGTATGCTGTAAGTGCGACTTCTGTAGATTGAGACTCCCCACATAATGTCTTAGTAGACATTTTTGTGAGAATGATGCCATACAATAGTTGTTTTCTGGATAGCGCCCTTATTAGGAAGTTGTCCAGAAACTATGTTTTTTTAAATAGAAGTTGTAGCATCATCTGCTCTATGACCTTTGTAATACCTTCAGAGCTGATAAAGAACCAAAGGGTGAGGCCTGGAATTTGGTAGTGTTCCTTTTTGATTGCAAACTGTTGGAACGCCAATTGATCTCCGCCATAACCTTTGCGAATGGTCATATTGGAATGTGGAGGTAGGCATTCTTGATATCTAAGGATACCAGGATCTCCCTTGTTCCAGTAATGTGATGACTGCCGTAGCAGGAAATGGGAAAACTGAATACTCCAGTAAGGTATGGGTGAGGCAGGCTATCTTTTAGGGTAGCAGCAACAACTGCAGCGGCAGCAGCAGCAGTAGGAGGAAGTGGTTCTTACTCTTTCCCTATTTTTTCCTCCAAATTTTTGTACTCCATTATTTTTCTGGAGTTATATAACAAAATGCAGCACAGGAGAGCGTACCTCTACAACACACATGGCAAACCCTATAAAAATTATTTAAATTAAACATTAATAACCCCTTTATTTGGAGTAAATAATATACAGCACAGGACAGCACCACTGAACTTATATGGCAGTACCACTGGACTGGACTTATACGGCAGTACCAATGGACTTATATACCAGTACCACTGTTCTTATATGCCAGTACCACTGGACTTATACAGAAGTATCACTGGATTTATACGGCAGTACCACTGGACATATTATTATTATTACATTTTATTTATAGGGCGCCACAAGTGTTTCGCAGCGCCGTACAAAGGACAGTACAGGGAGACAAAACTTAGCATAACAGTAAATAAATAACAAAAATGGAGTGCAGGTAACAAAGAGCAACACAGTTCTCAAAACATAATACAGCTTAGATGTAAGTAGCGAAGGAGTAATCATTGTACTACTTGGGGCTGGCGGCCATAGATAGAGATGAGCCTTTACCAGCAGGAGAGAAAGCAGGTAAAGATGGTCGCTGAGTGAAATGTGTCAAGAAGAGGGTTTAGACAAGAGGAAAGAGGGCCTTGCTCTGAAGAGCTAACAATCTAGTGGGGAGGGGCAACAGACAAATGACATGAGGTACAAGCAAGCAGGTAGAAGCCTGATGGTGGTATGCGAGCAAAGCGACATATACGGCAGTACCACTGGATTTATACAGCAGTACCACTGTACATATATGGCAGTATCACTGGACTGGACATATATGGCAGTACCACTGGACATATATGGAAGTACCACTGGACATATATGGTAGTATCACTGGACTGGATTTACACGGCAGTACCACTGGATTTATACAGCAGTACCACTGAACATATGTGGCAGTATAACTGGACTGGATTTATATGGCAGTATCACTGGATTAATACGGCAGCACCACTGGACATATACAGCAGTATCACTGGACTTATACGGCAGTACCACTGGATTTATACGGCAGTACAACTGGACATATATACGGCAGTGTCACTGGACTGGATTTATACGGCAGTACCACTGGATATATACGGCAGTATCACTGGATTTATATGGCAGAACCACTGGACATTTCCGGCAGTTATACTGGACATTTGTGGCTGTATCACTGGATTTATATGGAAGTACCACTGGACTTATACAGCAGTATCACTGGATTTATACGGAAGTACCACTGGATTTATACAGCAGTACCACTGGATTTACTGTATATGGCAGTACCACTGGATTTATGTGGCAGTTCCACTGGATTTATATGACAGTACCACTGGACATATATGGCAGTACCATTGGACATAGACGGCAGTACTACTGGGCTGGATTTATACGGCAGTATCATTGGACATATATGGAAGTATCATTGGATTTATACAGCAGTATCACTGGATTTATACGGCAGTACCACTGGATTTATACATCAGTACCACTGGACATATATGGCAGTAGCACTGGATTTATACGGCAGTACCACTGGACATATACGGCAGTATCACTGGACTGGATTTATACGGCAGTAGCACTGGACATATACAGCAGTACCACTTGATGAATACGGCAGTACCACTGGATTTATATGGCAGTATCACTGGATTTATACGGCAGTATCACTGGACATATACGGCAGTATTACTGGACATATACGGCAGTACCACGGAAGTGGATTTATACAGCAGTATCACTGGACATATATGGCAGTATCCCTGGACATATACGGCAGTACCGCTGGACTGGATTCACTGGCGTAACTACTGCCCACGCAGTCCTCGCGGTGGCTTGGGGGCGAGGGGCTGCGGGGGCACCGCCACTGATTTAGAGCAGATTGACATGCTGACGAGCGTTCGCATGTCAATCTGCTGTCACTAACCCTCCCTGCTGTGTTGGAGGGACACGGAGGGCACAGCGCGCGCCTCTCCCGTGTCCCTCCTGTGTCTCCGGCGGGTCTAATAAAGGAAGTGCCGTTCGTGGGCTCTGATTGGCTCACGAACCGGCACTTCCTTTATTAGACCCACCGGAGACGCAGGAGGGACACGGGAGAGGCGCGTGCTGTGCCCTCCGTGTCCCTCCAACACAGCAGCGGTGGGGGGGGGGTACTAAGGGAGCATATGTGGCACTGAGGGGGGTGTATGTGTACCTGGCACATATGGGGGGGAGGGGGGCTTTATTTGGCACTGTGGGGGAATATCTGGCACTGGGGGCATATGTGGCACTGGGGGGGTATATTTGGCACTGTGGGGGAATATCTGGCACTGGGGGCATATGTGGCACTGGGGGGGTATATGTGTACCTGACACATGGGGGGGCCATATTTGGCATTGGGGGCATGTGAGTACCTGGCACCGTGGGGGAATATCTGGCACTGGGGACATATGTGGCACTGGGAACACAGCCTTAGCAACAAGCACTACCCCCTAGCAACGAGCATGACACCCAGTGCATGAAACCCCTGGCAACGAGCATGACACCCAGTGCATGAAACACCTGGCAACGAGCATGACACCCTGAGCATGAAAACCCCTGGCACCGTGCATGGAACCAAGGTCATGAAACCCCTGGCAACGAGCAGGTAATTTAAAAGTAATTAGAAGCCTTACTGTAGGACTTAATGTGTAATGGGCATTGCGGTGTGTGTCATAATGTGTCACAAGCATTATGGTGTGTGATATACTATATCACGGGCATTGTGGTATGTGGTATAATGTCTCAGGGGTATTGCAGTGTGGCATAGGGTATAACGGGCATTGCGGTATGTGTCACAGGCATTACGGTGCGTGGTATACTATATCACGGGCATTGTGATATGTGGTATAATGTCTCAGGGTCATTGCAGTGTGTGGCATAATGTATCACGGACATTGCGGTGTGTGTCATAATGTGTCAGGCATTACGGTGTATACTATATCACGGGCATTGTGGTATGTGGTATAATGTCTCAGGGTCATTGCAGTGTGGCATAATGTATAACAGGCATTGCGGTATGTGGCATAGGGTATAACGGGCATTGCGGTATGTGTCAGGCATTACTGTGTGTTGTATACTATATCACGGGCATTGTGGTATGTGGTATAATGTCTCAGGGTCATTGCGGTGTGTGTCATAATGTGTCACAGACATTGTATGTGCTATAATGTATCAAGGGCATTGCAGTGTGTAGCATAATGTATAATGGGCATTGCGATTCCTGTCATAATGTGTCACAGGCATTACGGTGTGTGGCATAATGTGTCACAGGCATTACGGTGTGTGGCATAATGTGTCGGGGGCATTATGGTGTGTGCATATTGTGTCATGTGCATTATTGTGTGTGGAATAATGTCTAAGGGCCATTGCAGTATGTGGCATAATGTATACTGGGCATTACTATAAGGAGGAAAAATGACAAATAATGTAAGGGGCATGAATCAGGATTATTTTTCTTTCCTGTGGTGGCTAACGTCTGGGCGTGCAGGTTGCAAAACTGGGGTATAAGGAAGTATTTTCCTGCAATGCCACACCCCTTTTTGCAAAACCACGCCCATTCCGATGAAGCCACACACCCTTTATGCGGCGCGCGCGCCTTCGGCGCGTGCATTTTTATCCCTTTGATAGTGCCAATTATGGGGGATGCCGAATCATTTTTTGGCTTGGGGGACTAAAATTTCTAGTTACGCCACTGACTGGATTTATATGGCAGTTTCACTTGACATATACGGCAGTATCACTGGATTTATATGGCAGTACCACTGGACTTATACAGCAGCACAGGGACACCGCCACTGGACTGATGCAGGACAACACAGCAACACTGAAATGGACTGGACTTAAACAGCAGCACTGGACATATGGCAGCAGAGTATACCACCACTGTGACTGGACTGATAGAGCACAAGACACCAGCACTGGACTGATGCATCACAACACAGCACCACTGGACTTATACAGCAGCACTGGACATATGGCTGCAGAGGACACCACCACTGCGACTGGACTGATGCAGCACAAGACACTACCACTGTACTGATGAAGGACAACACAGCACCACTGGACTGGACTTATACAGCAGCACTGAACATATGGCAGCAGAGGACACCACCATTGTGACTGGACTGATGCAGCATAAGACACTACACTGGACTGAGCAGCACAAGACAGCACTGGAATCGCCACCTCACTTTCCCGCACAGACACTGAGTGATGACAGAGACACATCCTCTCGCTACACTCTCCAATGCCTGAGTGAAAATGGCGGTGAAGCACGGCTCCTTATATGGAATCCAAAACCCGCGAGAATCCGACAGCGGAATGATGACATTTTGTCTCGCTATGGTTTCCGAGTCTGGTGGGAAAACCCGAGCCGGGCTCGCATCCGGGCTCGGGACGTGAAGTTTGGTAGGGTTAGGTTCTCAGAGAACCGAACCCGCTCCTCTCTAATTTCAATGTATACAATAATACAACAAAGTTCTCCAATATGAGTCTAAGAGTTTTTTTATTTATTAATAATCCGAAGCTAATAGTATAGCTCTTTCACTGTTCCTCTTCCTTAGTTGTATATTGAAAAGTCTTTAATCTTTAGTTTAATTTGCTGTTATACAGACACCACGTTTGTACAGTGTTACAGATATTTTACATATGGGTATCAGGTAACTCTATTACAAAGGTAACAGAATGTAGTCTAATTGTGTCATAAATAAAGATTTATAATCTCATCTGCCAGTTTATAGTGAACAACATTCTTAATATTCGATAAATTATTATGTAGAACCAAGGCATCACCAGGTGTCACCAACCCTAATGCCACCACTATGAAGAACTAGCTGTATGCACTTCCAGTCATGTAGATATTTAGATTAGTCATAGAAAGATTTTTTTTTTGTAGCACATTAATTATCAGATCATAAGAATGTGTTTAAAAAGTTTTTTGTGGATTGGTAAAAATCTTTTTATGAAGGCCCCCAGTCTAACTAGTCTAGATAAGACTGATTTATTCCTCATGCTACATTGTGTATATAATAAAATTAAATTATTCTGATCTATGCACTGTCATGCCCACCAACCCAAAACAGTAGCAAAGGTATGATATTGCATCAAACTTTAATCCATTTCAATTGGATACAAATGTGCAAACTAAAAATCCACCATATTTTCCATTTCAAAAGTTACAAAGTCTGTTACTGTTCTTTATATTCTGAAATTTACAAGTAAGCTGTGCTAATAATAATTTAGCATGGCTGAAAAAAATATAAAGCACACATGTATGTATGTATGTATGTATGTATGTATGTATGTATGTATGTATGTATTTTAACATATAATCGTACAATTTATTCATATAATAAAGCAATTGATTGAAGTACAGTAAATATAAATATATATTCAATACATATAAGAACAACATTCAATATATATAAGAACAATTATCAACTCTATTGTTAGTCCTACTGAAGGTCGACAACAAATATGCTATATTACAACTAGAAATGTGTGGGTTCGGATGTACCCAGATTTCCTCAGATTTAACCGGACATAAAAATAGCATTTTATTGGCTCTCGGATGTCACGTGTTTTGAGTAGCCAAAAAGAAAAATCCTGATGAATCTAAACTCGCGTTAATTCTGGCGTAAAGATCCGATTAAATCCGTACCCGCACATCTCTAATTAAAACAGCTACAGGGGCGGATCCAGAAGAAAATGATAAGGGGGCACCATGGAAGGGGAAGTACATTTGCGTGCGGCTTCGGTGCATGTGAGGTGGCGCTTCTTATACAATGCCCACAGTTGTAGCGCTCATTATGCATTGTCCACTGTACTGGTAGTGCCCCTTATATAGACCCCATAGTAGTGGTGCCCCTTATGCAATGCCCGTATTGCCCCCAGTAGTAATGTTGCCTGTAGTAATGCCCGCAGTCATTTAGTGAGTGTGGCCAATTAAAATGAGACGTGATACACAGACATATGCCCCCAATAGTGCAGTGCCAAATCCACAATTGCACCCACAGTGCCAGATCCACAAATGCCCCCACAGTGCCAGATCCAAAAATGCCCCCACAGTGCCAGATCCACAAATGCCCCCACAGTGCCAGATCCAAAAATGCCCCCACGGTGCCAGATCCAAAAATGCCCCTACAGTGCCAGATCCAAAAATGCCCCTACAGTGCCAGATCCAAAAATGCCCCCACAGTGTCAGGTATACAAATGCCCCCACAGTGCCAGGTAAACAATTGCCCTCACAGTGCCAGGTAAACAATTGCCCCCACAGTGCCAGGTATACAATTGCCCTCACAGTGCCAGGTATACAAATGCCCCCACAGCAGGTATACTATACAAATGCCCCCACAGCAGTTCTGCAGCTGCTTACCGCTGCTGCTGCTGCTTCTCTGCTGGCTCTGAGGGTGTCAGGAGGAGAGCGCGGCTATGTCTGGCAGCGTGTAGGACTTCAAACTAGCCGCCAGTTCGTGAGCCAATCAGAGCTCGCGGACCGGCGGCTTCTGATTGGCTGCCGGTCCGCGAGCTCTGATTGGCTCACGAACCGGCGGCTGGTTTGAAGTCCACAACATGCCGCCAGATAGCCGCGCTCTCTTCCTGACAGCTGAGACACGCTGCCGCTGGACTGAGCGGCAGCGTGTCTCAGTGACACAAGTGGGGGGGGGGGACAGATGGGACCACAAATGACAGGGGGGGCACGGGCGCGAGTGCCCCCCCCCTGGATCCGCTACTGAACAGCTATATATCATACTAGACATGAGCCGGTTTGGTTCTCAGAGAACCTAACCCCTCCCTTTCCGAGCCAGAATCCGAGTGCGGCTCGGGACTTCCCGCCAGACTCGGAAACCAGAACAAGGCAAAATGTCATCATCCTGCTGTCAGATTCTCGCTGGTTTTGGTTCCATATTAGGAGCTGCACGTAGCCACCATTTTCACTCCGGACTTGGAGAGTGAGGGAGACAGACCTCTCTGTCTCTCTGTGGGTGGTGGTGTTGGGTGGGGTCAGTGTATGCTCTGTAGGGGTGCTGTTCCTATCACTGTGGTGTACCTGTGATCTTATGGGTTCTGTCTTGGCTGTCACTGGTGTTTCATGGGCTGTTAGATGTGCTGCAGCTGTACATGGGTGTAGTTGCTGTCACTGTGTTGTACAGGGGGCAGGGGCACTGTCCTCCTGTATACAGTGAAAATACAGGGGTGATGGCCCTGTATTTTATGATGTAAAAATTCAGGAGTGCTGTTGTTAAAAAAAAATGTACACTGGCCCTGTCTTGTATGCTTTAAAAATTCAGGGGTACAGTGAAAATAAATGTACACTGGCCCTTTCTTATATGCTGTAAAAATTCAGGGGTGCAGTATAATAAATGTACTCTGGCCCTGTCTTGTATGCTGCGAAAATTCTGGGGCGCAGTAAAATAAATGTATTTCTCCACAAATCCAGATAACAGATGTCAAGCCATCTGTTGCCTCTGTCAATCCATAATAAGTAGGGGTAAGTACGTTAACAACTTAGGAACATCCTCCCTTATACATCACTTGCAGAACATTCATCATAAGTCATTGTCAATTTGGATAATAGCGTAAGCAGTCCACTGACACCTAAATGATGTGGTTTTGTTTGAATATTATTTATTTGTTAGGATGAGGATGTAAACTCTAAAGGGGGGGGGGGAATCTGAGGATGAGGACGACATCTTGCCACAGTAGAGACAGTTTGAGCAAGGAGAGATTAATTGCTTCTTTTTTGGGGGGGGCCCAAACAAACCAATCATTTCAGCCACAGTAGTGTGGCAGACCCTGTTGCTGAAATGATTGGTTTGTTAAAGTGTGCATGTCCTGTTTATACAACATAAGGGTGGGAGGTCCCAAGGACAATTCCATCTTGCACCTCTTTTCTTTGCCACATAATTTCAGGGGTGTTGCCCTATATGGAGTGCTGCCCATCTGCCCTATCAGTCCAGGAGTGCTGCTCCACTGCCATTTAAGTCCAGAGTTGCTGTTGCCTGTCTGCAGTGCTGTGTAATTCTCCAGGGGTGCTTCTTATGCTGTATAAATCCAGGGGTGCTGTCGTATAATTCCAGGGGTGTTGCTGTACTTGATCCTAGGTTTAAATGAAAGTCTAGAGCAGATATGAAACAAGCTTCAACATCACAAACAGATTTGTGAAAACATAGCATCAAACGTAGAAATGGAAATTGCTATTTTGACAAAGTGTTTTTAAATAAAGTGGGGAGAGACCACATTTGTGGCCAAAGTCAGTGTGACTCAGAACAGACTGAATCATAATTCAGCTAAACAGCAAGAGGTAAAAGTGATATTTTCTGCCGGAGCATTAGAGAGAGGTTCTTCTCAATTATTATGTGTTAGGGACTCACTCAAATTAATGGCTCCAATTAGTCAACATTAATTTTGATTTATTATTGATGTTCTACATTTTAGGATTATTTATTTTGAAGATGCACATTTGTTGTACAGGGATCATCTTTTCTTAAGGGCTGCGTAGGATCATCGCAAGACCTCGCGGTGTTAGAAAAACAGAGTTTCAGTGATCTTGTATTGCATCAGTTTTCCATTGCACTGCAGCAGTAGATGGGCCAGGAGCTCCTGTGAGGCACAAACAGTTATGGAATAAGGCCCAGTATGGAGTCCTCATGGTGGCTTACAGCCAGGAAGATGTCTGGCTTGCCAGGCTGAGGCATGCTGTGGGCACAGTCCTACTTATAGTATGAAATTAGTTTTGACTGTAAAGTGGTAAGCTCCACTAGGGCAGGGGATCAATAACAAAAAAAATCACTGCACAGTCGTGCTTAGTACTTTACCAAATCCACCTGAACTCGACTTGCCCCATCCGGGGCTGCTGTGGGGGCTCAGGAGAGGCTGCTAAAACATCTAAGGGGCTGGTTTACTTAAAAATAAAATGTGAAAAAAATAAATAAGACACACAGGTATGCTCACATGCACGTAACTGGGAGCTGTGAAAAACAAAAATAAGGCATCTGCCACAAAATATGTAAATAAAAATGCAATAAAAAAATGGAAAAAAAGAAACCCACAAGATTTTCACATATACAGTAAGTCTCCAGACTCCGTTGAGGGGAAAATATCCAATCTTGATCCTGTGGTATACACTAGTTTATTTGCATCGCAGCATTAAATCCGAGATTATCTTAATCCCTGAACATGGAGAAGGGGGTACAAATATGGAGCTTTGGCCCCTAGTTTTTTAGTTTGTCCAGTAATGTGGTAATTAATAATTATATATTTGCTTGGTTGAAGTCCTTTCTGTTCCACACTAATATAGGAGTGGAAGTGAAAGCTTGTGTGTTGTTCCTGATTGCGTGTGCCTCTCGAATTTTTAATCGCTTTGACACTGTCCTCTTCCTCTTGCCTCTTCTCGTAATATGAAAAGTCATCAAAGAAGTTGGTGGTATGTTTGTAGTAGAGCGGCCAATCCCGAGATCGGAATCGGTGGGATCCCGGGATTTAGGGCCAAAAATGGCCGGAATTGAATCCCAGGATTGGAAGGTCCAATCCCATTCATTGAGGGATCAGCATTGAGCATCCCCAGGATGCTCAGACGCTGCCCGGCTTCCTCCTTCCGGCTCCCCCGGCGCAGCATGAGGTCACGCTGTGCTGTCAGTCGCCGCTGCGGGAGAGAGAATGTGGAGTTTCCCACCCACACGCGGTATATGGTTAGTTATGTGTGTGGGGTGGGCAAGGTGGGATGGGGCTAGGGATAGCCACATAATTAAAAGCCAATCCCAAAGTTCAAGAAGACCTATACACTGTACAGCTTGGCAATAAAACCACCAATGTGTTTAAATCTCTAATGTGTTTCCCTCCAGTCAAGAACTTTTTCTTTATATTCTGTTCCACATGTTCCAAAGCCTTGAACCACAAATAGGATATGCATTATAGGTAATGGCAGCTCCTGAGGTGAGGCTGCTGGGCAGTCCAAAATTCATGTCAGGGAGCCACACCAATTGCACCCTAAACATTGCCAAACATTGCTGAAGACACCATTAGTTATGAGCTTTCCAGAAATGCAATCAGGCTGAGGCATGCTGTGGGCACAGTCCTACTTATAGTATGAAATTAGTTTTGACTGTAGAGTGGTAAGCTCCACTAGGGCAGGGGATCAATAACAAAAAAATTCACTGCACAGTCATGCTTAGTACTTTACCAAATCCACCTGAACTCGACTTGCCCCATCCGGGGCTGCTGTGGGGGCTCAGGAGGCGCTGCTAAAACATCTAAAGGGCTGGTTTATTTAAAAATAAAATGTGAATAAAATAAATAAGACACACAGGTATGCTCACATGCGTGTAACTGGGACACACAGGTATGCTCACATGCGTGTAACTGGGACACACAGGTATGCTCACATGCATGTAACTGGGAGCTGTGAAAAACAAAAATAAGGCATCTGCCACAAAATATGTAAATAAAAATGCAATAAAAAAATGGAAAAAAAGAAACCTACGAGATTTTCACATATACAGTAAGTCTCCAGACTCCGTTGAGGGGAAAAATATCCAATCTTGATCCTGTGGTATACACTAGTTTATTTGCATCGCAGCATTAAATCCGAGTTTATCTTAATCCCTGAACATGAAGAAGGGGGTATAAATATGGAGGCTTTGGCCCCTAGTTTTTTAGTTTGTCCAGTAATGTGGTAATTAATAATTATATATTTGCTTGGTTGAAGTCCTTTCTGTTCCACACCAATATAGGAGTGGAAGTGAAAGCTTGTGTGTTGTTCTTGATTGCGTGTGCCTCTTGAATTTTTAATCACCTTCTTGACACTGTCCTCTTCCTCTTGCCTCTTCTCATAATGTGAAAAGTCATCAAAGAAGTTGGTGGTATGTTTGTAGTAGAGAGGCCAATCCCGGGATCGGAATCAGTGGAATCCCGGGATTTAGGGCCAAAAATGGCCGGAATTCAATCCCAGGATTGGAAGGTCCAATCCCATTCATTGAGGGATCAGCATTGAGCGTCCCCAGGAAGCTCAGATGCTGCCCGGCTTCCTCCTTCCGGCTCCCCTGGCGCAGCATGAGGTCACGCTGTGCTGTCAGTCGCCGTTGTGGGAGAGAGAATGTGGAGTTTCCCACCCACCCACGGTATATGGTTAGTTATGTGTGTGGGGTGGGCAAGGTGGGATGGGGCTAGGGCCCGCCACATAATTAAAAGCCAATCCCAAAGTTCAAGAAGACCTCTACACTGTACAGCTTGGCAATAAAACCACCAATGTGTTTAAATCTCTAATGTGTTTCCCTTCAATCAGGAGCTTTTTCTTTATATTCTGTTCCACATGTTCCAAAGCCTTGAACTACAAATAGGATATGCATTATAGGCAGTGGCAGCTCCTGAGGTGAGGCTGCTGGGCAGTCCAAACATTGCTGAAGACACCATTAGTTATGAGCTTTCCAGAAATGCAATAATTTCAATGGCTGCTCCACACGATATGCAGTCACCAACTATAGGTTGACATTAACAATGTCTACAGCAGAATGTCAACATTGATGATGTTGACATTGTTAAAACACATGGATATAATGTCAACATCATTAATATTGACTGGTTTAATGGAAAGGTCAACATTGTCATAATGACATTGTCAACATTTCCAGGATACTTAGGGTTAGTGTTAGAGACAAAAAAAAAATCTAACAATGTCGACATTGCATCTGTGAATGCTGACATGGTCAATGTCAACATAATGAACATATCAATATGTTTAATAATGACATTGTGATTTTGTAAGTAGAATTGATTAAGTAAGAATAAATAGTTGTGTTCAAAGACAATGCATATAAATTGTAATATGGCTGATTTATCAATGTGTTTTATCATAAACAACAAGTTTTAAACTTGTTCTGTATGATATATGGGCCCTTATTAATGAAGCCTTGGAGTGTGATAAATAGCACAGTGATAAAGTAAGAACCATAGCAGCTCCTAACTTCCATGTTACAGGCTGTGTTTGAAAAATGACAGTTAGCTGGTTGTCTGGTACTTTATCACCTTGCTATTTATCACTCTCCAATGCTTGATAAATCTGGGCCAGAGTGCTCAAGCCAATCAGATCCCAATTGTCATTTTTAAAACACATGACAGTTAGGGGCTGATTGGCTGGAGCACTAGTTATCACACACAATGAATTGTAAAACTTGTGTAAATCAGTCCGAGTGTGGAATCTTCAGCAAGACATTATGCAATTACTTTTTCTATTTAGTGTGTAATGGAGTTGTACAGGGATTGTACATTCCCTGTGTAATATTTAGAACGCTGGGGGTAATTCAAAGTTGATCGCAGCAGCAAATTTGTTAGCAGTTGGGTAAAACCAAGTGCACTGCAGGGGGGGCAGATATAACATGTGCAGAGAGAGTTAGATTTGGGTGGGGTGTGTTCAAACTGAAATCTAAATTGCAGTATACAAATAAAGCAGCCAGTATTTACCCTGCACGGAAACAAAAAAAACCCACCCAAGTCTAACTCTCTCTGTAAATGTTATATCTGTCACACCTGCAGTGCACATGGTTTTGCCCAACTGCTAAAAAAGTTGCTGCTGCGATCAACTCTGAATTACCCCCTCTCTTCCAACTTACTGCTAAAATCTGATACAAAGACTTTGATGGGACTTTTGCTACTTTCCAACATGGTTATTTTCTCCTCAAATGGGAGTAAGAGCCATATGCAACTGGATTCCAGCTGAACATTTTGAGATATAAAATGCAATTCAAAATACATGTTAACATACTTTTCTTTGGATACAAATAGGCAAAACATAATGTAATTATAAGCATTAGTCTTACCTTGTTACATTTTCATCCTTTTCACACTGTTTTAGCGGGACTTCTGTTTTACTGTCTTGTCTTGTGAAATTACTTTTGAAATATAAAATTTGCATTAATAAAGTATGCTCAGATCTATATTAAGATTAAATGCATTGGTAACACAAGTAGATAGAAAGAGAATCATTGTCAGAAAGATTTAATAAAACACAGTAACTGACTTAATAATTTTTCCAAAAATGTCACAATTGCTTTTTTTATTATAAAATTATGTAAATGATATCTATTTAAACTTGATTCAGTATAATTTTTGCTAACAATATGCAGATTTGTTAATAAAAATTATAGTATGTTTAAATAGAGCTAAAACAGGATAATAGGAAAGTCTTTTTTTATTATTTATAAATTATCTCTCTTCCCAGTTACACTGCTCTCTGTACTTCAGTCCTGCAAGAAGAGCAATCAGCTGAAGGTGGTGGGTGTTCCTGAGAACTGTCCATCAACCTAGGGATGTGGAGAGACTGGGCAGAGGCACAGCTGTAGTGAGCTCAGTCTGCAGGAAGAGAGAGACAATAGCAACGGGCAAGTAAAGAAGGAGACGCATGGGAAGGAATCATGAGTCAAGAAGGGGTAGTCATGCACTGTGTCTAACTTCCAGCAGCCACTGGTGGATGTTTATGACATGATCATGATTGTGTCAGGTAAAGCCCAGCTTGGTGCAGTTACATGAGATGTGACTACACCTGGTATTGGTTAATCTTGATTCATTTGTGAGATTGTGCTATAATACACTTCTTTTGGGTGTACTTTATTACTATTTGACCTCTCCTTTGAATAATCTTCTCTTTAAACTGAATGGAGATGTGTTTGTGTTAGGGATGAGCGGGTTCTGTTCCCCGTGAACCGGATCCTCCTCAAACACTGCGATCCGAGGCGGGATGCGAGTCCGGCTTTGGACTTCCTACATTACTCAAATCCCAAAGTGAGGCCGAACGCCATCTTCCCGCTGCCAGATTCTCACAGGTTTTGGATTCTATATAAGTCCTGTGCATTAGCGCCATCTTCACTCCGACTGTGGAGAGTGTACTGGATGGACATGTCCGTCTCCAGTAGTGTGTTGTCTGGCATGGGGCAGGTGCTCGGTCTGCTGTATCTGAAAGGGGTGCACTCTCAGTCTGCTGTATCTGAAAGGGGTGCCCTTACTGCTGTATCTGCTGTAAGGGGTGCCCTGTCTGCTCTCTGTCTGCTGTAACTGAAAAAGGGGTGCTCACTCTCTGACTGCTGTATCTGAAAGTGGTGCTCTCTCTGTCTGCTGTATCTGAAAAATGGGTGCTCCCCTTCTGTCTGCTGTATCTGAAAAAGGGTGATCTGTCCATCCATCCAGGGGCTCTGTCCAGTGTAAAAGCTAAAAACAAAAAGCCTATAATTATATATATATATATATATATATATATATATATATATATACATACATACACACAGTATATATATATATATATATATATTAGTGATGAGCGGGTTCGGTTCCTCAGAAACCGAACTCCCCCGAACTTCACCCTTTTTACACAGGTCCGAGGCATACTCGGATTCTCCCGTATGGCTCGGTTAACCCGAGCGCGCCCGAACATCATAATCCCGCTGTCGTATTCTCGCGAGATTCTCGCGAGATTCTATATAAGCAGCAGCGCGTCGCCGCCATTTTCACTCATGCATTGGAAATGTTAGGGAGAGGACGTGGCTGGCTTCCTCTCCGTGTATTATTGATGCAAATATTTGTGCTTGCTTTACTTATTGCTTAATTGTGGGGACTGGGGAGCAGCTGTATATTAATATAGGAGGAGTACAGTGCAGAGTTTTGCTGATCAGTGACCACCAGTTTTATCCGTTCTCTGCATGAAAAAAATGCTCCTTATCTGTGCTCAGTGTGCTGCATATATCTGTGCTCACACTGCTTAATTGTGGGGACTGGTGAGCAGCTGTATTATATAGCAGGAGTACAGTGCAGAGTTTTGCTGACAGTGACAACCAGTATACATTGTCTGCCTGAAAAACACTCCATATCTGTGCTCAGTGTGCTGCTTTATTGTGGGGACTGGGGACCACCAGTATAATATTATAAAGGAGGAATACAGTGCAGAGTTTTGCTGACCAGTGACCACCAGTATACGTTGTCTGCCTGAAAAACACTCCATATCTGTGCTGCATTGTAGACAGTATATAGTAGGAGTACAGTGCATAATTTTGCTGACCACCAGTATATAATATATAGGAGTACGGTACAGAAGGCCACTGCTGTACCTACCTCTATGTCGTCAAGTATACTATCCATCCATACCTGTGGTGCATTTCAGTTTTGCACAGTTTGCTGACCACCAGTATATAATATATAGCATTACGGTACAGTAGGCCACTGCTGTACCTACCTCTGTGTCGTCAAGTATACTATCCATCCATACCTGTGGTGCATTTAAGTTTTGCACAGTTTGCTGACCACTAGTATATAATATATAGCATTACGGTACAGTAGGCCACTGCTGTACCTACCTCTGTGTCGTCAAGTATACTATCCATCTACATTCTATACCAGTGGTGCATTTTAGTTTTGCAGTTTGCTGACACAGTGACCACCAGTATATATAGCAGTACGGTACAGAAGGCCACTGCTGTACCTACCTCTGTGTCGTCAAGTATACTATCCATCTAGATTCTATACCTGTGGTGCATTTCAGTTGTGCAGTTTGCTGACACAGTGACCACCAGTATATATAGCAGTACGGTACGGAAGGCCACTGCTGTACCTCCCTCTGTGTCGTCAAGTATACTATCCATCTACATTCTATACCTGTGGTGCATTTTAGTTTTGCAGTTTGCTGACACAGCGACCACCAGTATATATAGCAGTACGGTACGGAAGGCCACTGCTGTACCTACCTCTGTGTCATCAAGTATACTATCCATCTACATTCTATACCTGTGGTGCATTTTAGTTTTGCAGTTTGCTGACACAGTGACCACCAGTATATATAGCAGTACGGTACGGAAGGCCACTGCTGTACCTACCTCTGTGTCGTCAAGTATACTATCCATCTACATTCTATACCTGTGGTGCATTTAGTTTTGCAGTTTGCTGACACAGTGACCACCAGTATATATAGCAGTACGGTACAGAAGGCCACTGCTGTACCTACCTCTATGTCGTCAAGTATACTATCCATCTACATTCTATATCTGTGGTGCATTTTAGTTTTGCAGTTTGCTGACACAGTGACCACCAGTATATATAGCAGTACGGTACGGTAGGCCACTGCTGTACCTACCTCTGTGTCGTCAAGTATACTATCCATCTAGATTCTATACCTGTGGTGCATTTCAGTTGTGCAGTTTGCTGACACAGTGACCACCAGTATATATATCAGTACGGTAAAGAAGGCCACTGCTGTACCTACCTCTGTGTCATCAAGTATACTATCCATCTAGATTCTATACCTGTGGTGCATTTCAGTTGTGCGCAGTATATATAGTAGTAGGCCACTGCATTGATACTGGCATATAATTTCACACATTAAAAAATGGAGAACAAAAATGTGGAGGTTATAATAGGGAAAGATCAAGATCCACTTCCACTTCGTGCTGAAGCTGCTGCCACTAGTCATGGCCGAGATGATGAAATGCCATCAACGTCGTCTGCCAAGGCCGATGCCCAATGTCATAGTAGAGAGCATGTAAAATCCAAAAAACAAAAGTTCAGTAAAATGACCCAAAAATCAAAATTGAAAGCGTCTGTTGAGAAGCGTAAACTTGCCAATATGTCATTTACGACACGGAGTGGCAAGGAACGGCTGAGGCCCTGGTCTATGTTCATGGCTAGTGGTTCAGATTCACATGAGGATGGAAGCACTCATCCTCTCGCTAGAATAATGAAAAGACTTAAGCTGGCAAAAGCACAGCAAAGAACTGTGCGTTCTTCTAAATCACAAATCCCCAAGGAGAGTCCAATTGTGTCGGTTGCGATGCCTGACCTTCCCAACACTGGACGGGAAGAGCTTGCGCCTTCCACCATTTGCACGCCCCCTGCAAGTGCTGGAAGGAGCACCCGCAGTCCAGTTCCTGATAGTCAAATTGAAGATGTCACTGTTGAAGTACACCAGGATGAGGATATGGGTGTTGCTGGCGCTGGGGAGGAAATTGACAAGGAGGATTCTTATGGTGAGGTGGTTTGTTTAAGTCAGGCACCCGGGGAGACACCTGTTGTCCGTGGGACGAATATGGCCATTGACATGCCTGGTCAAAATACAAAAAAAATCAGCTCTTCGGTGTGGAATTATTTCAACACAAATGCGGACAACAGGTGTCAAGCCGTGTGTTGCCTTTGTCAAGCTGTAATAAGTAGGGGTAAGGACGTTAACCACCTCAGAACATCCTCCCTTAAACGTCACCTGCAGCGCATTCATCATAAGTCAGTGACAAGTTCAAAAACTTTGGGTGACAGCGGAAGCAGTCCACTGACCACTAAATCCCTTCCTCTTGTAACCAAGCTCCTGCAAACCACACCACCAACTCCCTCAGTGTCAATTTCCTCCTTACCCAGGAAAGCCATTAGTCCTGCAGGCCATGTCACTGGCAAGTCTGACGAGTCCTCTCCTGCCTGGGATTCCTCCGATGCATCCTTGAGTGTAACGCCTACTGCTGCTGGCGCTGCTGTTGTTGCTGCTGGGAGTCGATCGTCATCCCAGAGGGGAAGTCGGAAGACCACTTGTACTGCTTCCAGTTAGCAATTGACTGTCCAACAGTCCTTTGCGAGGAAGATGAAATATCACAGCAGTCATCCTGCTGCAAAGCAGATAACTCAGGCCTTGGCAGCCTGGGCGGTGAGAAACGTGGTTCCGGTATCCACCATTAATTCAGAGGCAACTAGAGACTTGATTGAGGTACTGTGTCCCCGGTACCAAATACCATCTAGGTTCCATTTCTCTAGGCAGGCGATACCGAAAATGTACACAGACCTCAGAAAAAGAGTCACCAGTGTCCTAAAAAATGCAGTTGTACCCAATGTCCACTTAACCACGGACATGTGGACAAGTGGAGCAGGGCAGACTCAGGACTATATGACTGTGACAGCCCACTGGGTAGATGTATTGCCTCCCGCAGCAGAACAGCAGCAGCGGCACCAGTAGCAGCATCTCGCAAATGCCAACTCGTTCCTAGGCAGGCTACACTTTGTATCACCGCTTTCCAGAAGAGGCACACAGCTGACAACCTCTTACGGAAACTGAGGAAGATCATCGCAGAATGGCTTACCCCAATTGGACTCTCCTGGGGATTTGTGACATCGGACAACGCCAGCAATATTGTGCGTGCATTACATCTGGGCAAATTCCAGCACGTCCCATGTTTTGCACATACATTGAATTTGGTGGTGCAGAATTATTGAAAAAACGACAGGGGCGTGCAAGAGATGCTGTCGGTGGCCCGAAGAATTGCGGGCCACTTTCGGCATTCAGCCACCGCGTGCCGAAGACTGGAGCACCACCTAACTTTCCTGAACCTGCCCTGCCATCATCTGAAGCAAGAGGTGGTAACGAGGTGGAATTCAACCCTCTATATGCTTCAGAGGATGGAGGAGCAGCAAAAGGCCATTCAAGCCTATACATCTGCCCACGATATAGGCAAAGGAGGGGGAATGCACCTGACTCAAGCGCAGTGGAGAATGATTTCAACATTGTGCAAGGTTCTGCAACCCTTTGAACTTGCCACACGTGAAGTCAGTTCAGACACTGCCAGCCTGAGTCAGGTCATTCCCCTCATCAGGCTTTTGCAGAAGAAGCTGGAGACATTGAAGGAGGAGCTAAAACAGAGCGATTCCGCTAGGCATGTGGGACTTGTGGATGGAGCCCTTAATTCGCTTAACTAGGATTCACGGGTGGTCAATCTGTTGAAATCAGAGCACTACATTTTGGCCACCGTGCTCGATCCTAGATTTAAAACCTACGTTGTATCTCTCTTTTCGGCAGACACAAGTCTGCAGAGGTTCAAAGACCTGCTGGTGAGAAAATTGTCAAGTCAAGCGGAACGTGACCCGTCAACAGCTCCTCCTTCACATTCTCCCGCAACTGGGGCTGCGAGGAAAAGGCTAAGAATTCCGAGCCCACCCACTGGCAGTGATGCAGGGCAGTCTGGAGTGAGTGCTGACATCTGGTCCGGACTGAAGGACCTGCCAACGATTACTGACATGTTGTCTACTGTCACTGCATATGATTCTCTCACCATTGAAAGAATGGTGGAGGATTATATGAGTGACCGCATCCAAGTAGGCACGTCAGACAGTCCGTACGTATACTGGCAGGAAAAAGAGGCAATTTGGAGGCCCTTGCACAAACTGGCTTTATTCTACCTAAGTTGCCCTCCCTCCAGTGTGTACTCCGAAAGAGTGTTTAGTGCAGCCGCTCACCTTGTCAGCAATCGGCGTACGAGGTTACTTCCAGAAAATGTGGAGAAGATGATGTTCATCAAAATGAATTATAATCAATTCCTCCGTGGAGACATTCACCAGCAGCAATTGCCTCTAGAAAGTACACAGGGACCTGAGATGGTGGATTCCAGTGGGGACGAATTAATAATCTGTGAGGAGGGGGATGTACACAGTGAAAGGGGTGAGGAATCGGAGGATGATGATGAGGTGGACATCTTGCCTCTGTAGAGCCAGTTTGTGCAAGGAGAGATTGATTGCTTCTTTTTTTGGTGGGGGCCCAAACCAACCAGTCATTTCAGTCACAGTCGTGTGGCAGACCCTGTCGCTGAAATGATGGGTTCGTTAAAGTGTGCATGTCCTGTTTATACAACATAAGGTGGGCGGGAGGGCCCAAGGACAATTCCATCTTGCACCTCTTTTTTTCTTCAATTTTTCTTTGCACCATGTGCTGTTTGGGGACAATTTTTTTGAAGTGCCATCCTGCCTGACACTGCAGTGCCACTCCTAGATGGGCCAGGTGTTTGTGTCGGCCACTTGTGTCGCTTAGCTTAGTCACACAGCTACCTCATTGCGCCTCTTTTTTTCTTTGCATCTTGTGCTGTTTGGGGACTATTTTTTTGTAGTGCCATCCTGTCTGACACTGCAATGCCACTCCTAGATGGGCCAGGTGTTTGTGTCGGCCACTTGGGTCGCTTAGCTTAGTCACACAGCGACCTTGGTGCACCTCTTTTTTTCTTTGCATTATGTGCTGTTTGGGGACAATTTTTTTGAAGTGCCATCCTGCCTGACACTGCAGTGCCACTCCTAGATGGGCCAGGTGTTTGTGTCGGCCACTTGTGTTGCTTAGCTTAGTCACACAGCGACCTTGGTGCGCCTCTTTTTTTCTTTGCATCATGTGCTGTTTGGGGACAATTTTTTTGAAGTGCCATCCTGCCTGACACTGCAGTGCCACTCCTAGATAGGGCAGGTGTTTGTGTCGGCCACTTGTGTTGCTTAGCTTAGTCACACAGCGACCTCATTGCGCCTCTTTTTTTCTTTGCATCATGTGCTGTTTGGGGACTATTTTTTTGAAGTGCCATCCTGTCTGACACTGCAATGCCACTCCTAGATGGGCCAGGTGTTTGTGTCGGCCACTTGGGTCGCTTAGCTTAGTCACACAGCTACCTCATTGCGCCTCTTTTTTTCTTTGCATCATGTGCTGTTTGGGGACAATTTTTTTAATCTGCCATCCTGCCTGACACTGCAGTGCCACTCCTAGATGGGCCAGGTGTTTGTGTCGGCCACTTGGGTCGCTTAGCTTAGTCACACAGCGACCTTGGTGCGCCTCTTTTTTTCTTTGCATCATGTGCTGTTTGGGGACAATTTTTTTGAAGTGCCATCCTGCCTGACACTGCAGTGCCACTCCTAGATGGGCCAGGTGTTTGTGTCGGCCACTTGTGTTGCTTAGCTTAGTCACACAGCGACCTTGGTGCGCCTCTTTTTTCTTTGCATCATGTGCTGTTTGGGGACAATTTTTTTGAAGTGCCATCCTGCCTGACACTGCAGTGCCACTCCTAGATGGGCCAGGTGTTTGTGTCGGCCACTTGTGTCGCTTAGCTTAGCCATCCAGCGACCTCGGTGCAAATTTTAGGACTAAAAATAATATTGTGAGGTGTTCAGAATAGACTGAAAATGAGAGTAAATTATGGTTATTGAGGTTAATAATACTATGGGATCAAAATTACCCCCAAATTCTATGATTTAAGCTGTTTTTTAGGGTTTTTTGTAAAAAAAAAACGAATCCAAAACACACCCGAATCCGACAAAAAATTTTCAGGGAGGTTTTGCCAAAACGCGTCCGAATCCAAAACACGGCCGCGGAACCGAATCCAAAACCAAAACACAAAACCCGAAAAATGTCCGGTGCACATCACTAATATATATATATTGTTTGTGCTGTACCCCAGTGTACTATACAATTTTTATTTTCATAAATGCTGTGACACTGCTGGTCAGACTGCAGTTTTTTTTCCTACTCATAAACATATTGTGCGACGCTGTCAGTGAAGTCAACCGCAATGTGTAATTATTATATATATTTCTGACTCATTTGTGAGACACTGTAACTGCCAGTGTGTGATATAAAAAATACTCCTACATTTTTCTGACTCATTTGCTCAACACTGTAAACACAGTGTGTGATATAAAAAATAATATATATATTTTGATTTAAATTTATATTTTGTGCTGTGTCATCCAAGTACAAATCTAGGGACTACAGCTGCTTCATCCATCTAGGGGTGTTCTGTCAGCCCACCCAAAATAAAAGACATCTTTTTTTTATATATATGTTATGCTGTATCCTCCCTCAATTTTTGGGGTGCTGTGTCCATAGCTCATATTCTTATGTTAAACTTATTGTCCTATTTTCATAATTCTTCTTATCACCACATTATGATTAATTCAAATTATTATTATTATTATTATTATTATTAATAATAATAATAATAATAATAATAATTATAAATTAACTACATTTAAATTAAATTAATATAAATAAACTCTCCACACTTGTGTAGCGAACCTCCTACATATCAAATATGTCTTTGAGGAACAGAACAATTTGATCCAAAATAAATTAAATGAAATAAATTAAAGTAAAATCAAATGAAAATAAATTCAAGTAAATTAAATCTAAAATATTGTATTTTTTATTCTTCTTTACCTTAATCATCTTATTGCGAATCGAAATCTTGAGCCTTCCCTAATGCATCATTTTTTTAATTACATTCTTTTTTAAAATATTTTGTCCCCCCAGTAAATACATCCAAGGTCTGCTGCTGCTGCATCCAGCTACCTTGGTGCAACCTTCTGACCTAAACTGGATAAAAAACAATTTTGTGAGCTGTGAGGTGTTCATAATAGACTGGAAATGAGTGAAAATGAATCACAACAATGGTAAGCAACTGTGCGCACCCTCTTGGTATATAGTCCAAAAAGGTCTGGGCATTATACCACAGGAATTTATATCCAAATGTCACAATGATTCCATATATTAGGAATGCAAATGTAACAGTCCCAGTCTGATTCGGTCTCAAAAGTGGGCTCCAAATGTCCGTTTTCATTTTCACTCATTTCCAGTCTATTATGAACACCTCACAGCTCACAAAATTGTTTTTTATCCAGTTTAGATATAAATTCCTGTGGTATTATACCCAGACCTTTTTGGACTATATACCAAGAGTTGCTTACCATTGTTGTGATTTCGAGTATTTGTGGTGGTTGGGATCACCCTAGCTTCTGTTGCTGCACTTTTGAGTTGGCGTGCTGTTTTTTGAATTTCTGTTGTATTAAAGCAGTGAAAATTAATGTCATTGAGGTTAATTACTGTAGGAACAAAAACAGGCCAACATATTTTGTGATTTTAGCTGTTATTATGATTTTTTTTCTTCAAAAAATACAGATCCAAAACCAAAGCCAAAACCCGCAAGAGAGGTTTTGGTAAAACCAATACAGATACAAACACGAAAGAGATACAGATCCAAAACCAAAACACAAAACCCGAAAAATGCACACACACCCAGTTTGTGTATTGTTGCTGATAGTTACACACTTGTAGAAAAGTTTTTTCTTTTTTGAGCCTTTTAGAAATTCTAAAGCACAAAAATGTCTGAGTTGTGTCTCTTAATTGTAACAACATTTAAATGATGACTCTAAGTAGAAAATTATCATTATTGTAAGACTCAAAATTTTTATTTCTATATAGCTTTATTCATTAGAATTAAATGATTAGAAGTGTCTTATATTTTATATCATTTTACGCCATTATTCAAATGTTTTGAACAACTTTCTGTCTTTAATTCACTTTCTTCCCTAAAGTAACTCCAACAGTCTTTTTCACAGCATCTATTGAGCGTCATTCAGGGTTTTTTTCTTTTTTGTAATCTAAATGTGTCTAATTAGCACTGAATACTCATGAAATATGTATTACCAAACCTTTATAACTGTTATGTGTTTCTACCTAAAAGTCAGATCTAGAAACCTTGAAAGAACTTTCAAGTTTTTGTGTAATTTTCTTGCCCTACCAGGTTTATTTAATAAGTAATCCCTTAAATCAAGTGAATTCATTTTATACGCTAGATGGTACAAACTATCAGCAAGATTAGAAATCATCTGGAGGTCTTTCATACACATTTTTAATACACTGCAAAACTGTAGAATCAGGATGCTGTACAAAGCTAAAACCATCAGGGCTTTTAATTGTTTTGACATTCCAAGTATAACAAAAAGCATTTTGTTCATCTGTACTTAAGAGTACTGACATAAAATTTATGTTGCATCAAAAAAGTGTATAAATGTTTTTTTTAAGATACTCACATAACAGTTCATGTTGTTAAATTAATAACTATGTATATTTCAATGTTTGAGAGTAAATACAAATAAAATATGAAATATTTATTATTTATATAGTGCACACATATTCTGCAGTGCTTTAAAGAGAATATTTGCCCATTCACATCAGTCCCTGCCCCAGTGTAGCTTACAATCTATATTCCCTACCACATCTACATGCACACACATTCACACTAGGGTTAATATTGTTGGGAGCCACTTAACCTACCAGTATATTTTTGGATTGTGGGAGGAAACCAGAGTACCTGGAGGAAACCCACGCAAGTACGGGGAGAATATACAAACTCCGGACAGTTAGGGCCATGGTGGGAATCGAACCCATGATCTCAGTGCAGAATGGACTTCAGGGGTTCACCACAATAGTGGGTACTGCACTCCACAGACAGGATACTCATACAGCCACAGAATGGGGCCATGACCTCCGGAGGCCTGCACACCAGCGTGCCGGTAAGTGAGACATCACTGAATGCTGATTCCTGACAGTACCCCTCTTTTTATGGGTGGGCACCAAACACCTACAAGACTTGGAGGGAAACAGTCTATGGAAAGCTTGGACTAACCGTGGAGCATCGACATCAGTGGCGTTAACCCAACTCCTCTCCTCAGGACCATACCCAGACCAGTCAATCAGGTACTGTAGATGACCATACCAACAACGTGAGTCCAGGATCTTCTCCACCTCGTACTCAACACCCCAATGAGTTTGGATTCTTGGAGCTGCTGGAAGAGCTTTCTGAAAACGGGGGTCTAAGGAGAGAGATATGAAATGAGTTTGGGATTTTCAAATAAGGAGGCAATTTCAGCTTATAAAGCACTGGATTAATCACTCATTGAACTGGAAACGGACCAATAAACCGCAGAGCAAACTTCATTGAGGGAATGCTAAAACGGAGATTACGAGTAGATAATCAGACTTTATCACCTGGCTTTAAACTGGGAACTGCTCGTCTTTTCCGATCAGCAAAGACCTTGTACTGTCGAGATGCTTTCTTGAGAGAAAGATGAATCTTTGCCCAAACCTGAGAGAACTGCTGAAGAGCTGAAGTGGCTGCACGAACATCGACAACTGGAAGGTCTTGGAAATCTGGAACTCTGGGATGTTGACCGTAAACTGCAAAGAAAGGAGTAGTATTGGTGGCTGTATGGTAGCGGAAATTATAAGCAAACTCTGCCCAAGGAAATAAATCTACCAAGTCGTCCTGTGATGAGGATCCTTGAAGAAGAACTTAGGAATACACAAAAGCAGAGATCCTCAAAAGTCTTCCCAACTTTCATCTTCAGCTGAAAGACTTTTCTCATCAAAACAAGTAGACCATTCACGATCATTTGAGACACAATTTACTTCCTGGGAGAAGACATAGCTAGGAAGGATAGAACCTCCCATAATGTAACTTGAGTCGTCATCAGCAAACTCACTTTCAGAGTCAGAGTCCAGGTCTAGTATGGTCATGGGAGTCTTTTGTTTAGGAACAACAATATCTGAGTCAACCTGTGCTCCAGTCAATGTGAAACTATGTGAGACACCAGGAATAGAGTTAACGGAAGCATAGCCAACTCTTACGTCAACAGATGGTAGACTTTGAACTGGTTTTGAAGTGCTCCAATTCTTGTAATTCTTGAAATCTCTGGTGCATTGATTTAACAAAGCTTGATTATGCTTGGAAAGAGTTGGATCAAAAAACTAAGAACTGGAAGACTGATCAGAAGATTGAGTAAATCTTTGATAGCTTGGTCTAATGTAGCCTGATCTTGCACAGATAGAGATGCTGGGGAGGATTTAGCAGTAGGCAGACTGTTGACAAATTGGGCAGAATGCCCAGATGGCTTCGAATGGACTAACTTTGGAGCAAACTCCTATTTTACTGCTTTGAGGAAAGCGGCAAGATCATTCAGTAGCGGATCTTTAGATTCAATGAGAGGATTTGCCCAATCCAGTGCCTTACCTTTGAAGAACAGGAGAAAATATCTGATTGCATTGACTAGAGTAATACTCATTGAAGATCTTGATTCAGTAAAAGCGAGGTATTGGCTTGCTAATGCACAGAACTGAGCATAATCACCATCAAAGTAAATTGGAGCTTGAGTTTCAAGTGGACACTTGGAAGGCTGAATGTCAATTGAAGTCTCAGAAGACAATGTAGGACACTTGAGAATAGAGGCCTGGACTAAGCATTCAGAAGCAGGAGTAGAATCAACTTGAAATGCTCTAGGGTGGAGAGAGGACGTCATCTCCAGAACTGACTGACAGAAGTTCCCAGCTGAGGTTGACTGAACACTAGAAGCTTCATCTTGGGGTGAGATGCTTAGAGCCTCCATGTGGGTTGGGACAACTGCAATATCTGCAAGAACTGTGGACTCTGGACATATCAACAGGAGTTCATTACTTGAAACACTGGAGAGAACCACACTGGGTTCGGAGGAACTGGAATCGGTAGGAACCAAAGGTGACTTTGGACAGATGGATGGAATCGGGATTTTTCCAGGACTGCTAGAATTAACTTGAACTGAAGGAGGCTGATGCAGACAGATGGATGGGACTGAATTGGGTCCAGAAAAGCTTGAACCGGCTGGAACCGTAGGAGTCTTTGGACTGATGGATAGGACCAGATTAGATCCGAAGGTACTGGAATCGGCTGGAACCGAAGGTGGCTGATCCGGACAGATGGATGGGATCGGATTGGGTCCAGAAAAGCTTGAACCAGCTGGAACCAGAAGAGTTTTCGGATTAACAGATAGGACCGGATTAGGGGCCTAATTCTGAGTTGATCGCAGCAGCAAATTTGTTAGCAGTTGGGCAAAACCATGTGCACTGCAGGGGGGGGACAGATATAACATGCAGAGAGAGTTAGATTTGGGTAGGGTGTATTCAAACTGAAATCTAAATTGCAGTGTAAAAATAAAGCAGCCAGTATTTACCCTGCACAGAAACAAAAACAACCCATCCAAATCTAACTCTCTCTGCAAATGTTATATCCGTTCCCCTCCGCAGTACACATGGTTTTGCCCAATTGCTAACAAAGTTCCAGCTGCGATCAACTCAGAATGATCACCTAGATCCGAAGATGCTGGTATCGGCTGGAACCGAAGGAGGTAGCTCAGCATTGGAAACAGAGCTACTCGGGCAGGCTGGAACCAGTGAAATCTTTGGACCGACAACTGGAACCGGGTTAGGTACATTGATACTTGACTCTTTATAAACAGAATATGGAGGTTCAGAGGTGTGCAGAGCTGGTAGCACTCTCAGAAGATGACGAACAAAAGTCCATGTCTTTATCTGTTGCTTTAAGAATTCCTCCTGGGATCTTGGCCCTGGATACCTCTCTTGAGGCAGAAACTCCAAAGATCCCTCCTGGGGTTAATAGATCAGACACCCTTCTTTGAGATGCATACCTGGATGCCGCTTCTGGAATCTGAACATCAGCTACTCCTTCTGGGGTCACAACATCAGATGCCCCACCTGGGGCTGTAGAAACAGAAACTTATTTAGTTGTAAGTAACATAGCCAGTCTCTTTTGATTTCTGAACTTGGAATTGGGCCTATTTGTCACAGGACCCCAATCGTAGACTTTTTGGACACTCCTGTCCGGAATAGAGGAAATTGGAACAGTAGACGATACACTAAAAGGTTTGCAGGTGAGAACTCTGTGATGTTGGGAACTGTCACCAACTTTTGACTTGCGGAGAGAACAGTCCTTAATGAGGTGACTTGAACTCCCACAGTAGAAACAGAGGGGAAGCTGCTTGCGATGCCAGCGTTCAGCTTCTGTGACTTTGGAGCGCGGGTAGCTCTGAAATCTACCCTCTCTCTGCATAGGAGGAGAGACTTTAGTTTTAAGAAAGTCTGACATCGTGGTTCTATTAGTTTCAGTAGGTTGAGCAGGACTTTTTACTGTGTTTAAAGCACCGCCTAGGATTTCTGGTATTATTGGAATAATTCTTGATAGAAGACTTTGAATTTGTTCCAATAGATGACTGAGTGCTTATTGGTTTCACAGCAGAAGACAGAGGAGTCCTGGAACCTACGAAGTAGGAAGTCGCCCTCTCAGGAGAATTAGCTTTAAAGGGAGTGCCATAGGACTGACTTGAACGAGGTCCAACCATAGGAATGGATTATGCAGGAGAAGCTGGAATAACTGGAGCAGGAGTGACTTGAACAGGAACCAGAGGAGAAACAGAACTTGGAAGGGATTGCTGCAAAGTATCCAAGTGGGTAGACATTCCCTGTAGAAACAGGATCACTTCCTGTTGCGCAGCCTCTTGACCACTGAGTCGCGATGCAAAGCCTTGGAGGGCCCCTGACCCCACACTGGTTTGGAAACCAGCAATGATAACAAGCAAGCAAGGTTAAGCAGGAGACAACTTGAAACACATATGAAGTGGTTGTATTAAGTGCCAGATGCCACAGCACAATGCTGAATGCAAGTTAACCATACACAGGTGAAGATAATGAATAGCACCTGAAGAAAGTCTCTTACTGCAAAAGGTGGAGGCTGACTGTAGCAGAAGTTGGAGCTGAAGTAAATGCTGGGACCTGTAGTTCCACGGGAATACTGGAACCGGGAGATCACTTGGAGATGCCAGAAATAGGAGATCACTGGAAACAGGAGATTGAAGACTGGAGACTGGAAACTAGGAACTGGAAACTGGAGATTGGAAACTGGAGATTGGAAACTGGAACCAGGAGACGCTATTCAGCAATGCGATGCGTTGTCCAAGGTGATGAGACTGAGCCGATGCTCTGGACTTATACCCCCTGGTTGGCAGTCATTGGATACTTGGATCATGTGAGCAATCACAGCGCAGGATTGGGTGCTCTCTGGTCAGCTGACCG
Organism: Pseudophryne corroboree; assembly: GCF_028390025.1. Classification (NCBI taxonomy): domain Eukaryota; kingdom Metazoa; phylum Chordata; class Amphibia; order Anura; family Myobatrachidae; genus Pseudophryne; species Pseudophryne corroboree. The sequence goes on along the minus strand of NC_086447.1, from coordinate 422,519,583 downwards.
CAAGTGTCATGGCGGCACCCAAACTGTGCAGATGGCCGGTACACAGGAGGACACCTGCAGAATGGACTTCAGGGGTTCACCACAATAGTGGGTACTGCGCTCCACAGACAGGATGCTCATACAGCCGCAGACTGGGGCAGTCACCTCCAGAGGCCTGCACGCCGGTAAGTGAGACATCACTGAATGCTGATTCCTGACACACATTTTTCAACAAAAAATTCAATCTTTCTTCAGACTACCACCCACAGTCTAAATATCAAACATAATGGGAGAATCGGAAGCTGATAACATTTTAGGTTATTTATCTCTGTCTCACACGACAACTGGATAGAGCTGTTTTCATGGGCTACATTTTCTCACAACACCTAGTTACGCAAAATTCTCCATTCTTCATTCACTATGGCTTTCGTCCAATTCTTCCAGATGTTCCGTTTTGCTACTCTGTGCCAGCTGCCAATGGTGTAAATCTGAAGTTTCATAACATCAGGAGTCAGGTGAAGTAAATTCTATTGAAACCTCTAGAAGATACATTTTAGCAAATCATAAAAAGCAAGATCTCTGCTAAACTCTTACCTGGTGACCAGGGCTGATGATTTACCAGGGCATGTAGTCATATGTTCACATTCAGAATGGTTAAAAGGTCAACAGCTAGAATGTCAACCTAGAAATAATGACACATGGTCATTATGTTGAAATTGGGAAATTTGACAGTACGTATCAGTGTCAGGCATAGTGTTTGGGTTAGGCTTCAGTCTAGTGTTCGGTTAGTTAGGGTTAGTTACTCAAACAGTATAAAATGCTACATTGAACTGATTAATGTCTGCCTGCAGTGTCAAAATGATGACCATGTTGACATTTTGCCTCCCAACATGTCACAACATGTTGACATTCTGAATATTGACATTTCATACCACAACCTTTACCCATAATTTACTTTTGATTCCAGACATGGCAAATTTAGATGCATCTATTCAGGGGTCACCCGCTTCTTTGCTGTGCAGAGCAGCAGTGATCAAAGGCTCTCCAACCTTGTGCCATGCTTGTGGGATACTGTAGCCCATGGTTGGGACAGCAGGACAGTGTCCGAATAGCAGGACTGTCGAGCATGAATCAGGACAGTTGGGAGGTATGATAAAGTGTATTGCCACAAATACATACTGTACAACTATTACTCCAGTACCCAAAGAGTAGGGATACTAGGTAGAGCCTGAGAGCTTTTTAGGAGGAAGGCATACTGGGAGACTTTGCATGTTCCCACCAGAGGCTATAGACAGGGCCATAGCTACCATAGGTGCATCTATGCATCCATAGGTGCAGCTGCTATGGGGCCCAGAAGTAAGAGGGGCCCACCCTCCTTGTAAAAGTTACATGTGTTATATACATTTTTTACCATTGGGTGACACATAGAGGCTCTTAGAAACTTTTGCCTTGGGAACTACACTATATAAAGGTATGCATGTGGACCTGCTCATTGTAATGTGGTATAAAATGGCACTGTAATATGGCACAAAATGTCCTAATGTGAATTGAAGGTACTGTGTTGCATAATGTATACTGGCAGCCCTACAGTGTGACATAATGTGGACTACGGCACTAATACAGTATGGTTCATAAAATAAACTATGGCACTACTATGGGGCATAACTTTAAGGCTCTACTATGGTTCAGAATATGTACTAGGGCACTATTATAGGTATAAAATAAACTAGGGCACTACTATGGGGCGTAACTTTAAATAAGGCACCACTTTGGTTCAGAAAATGATCTTGGGCACCATTATGGGGCTTACAATTAGCAACTGCTGTGGAGAGGTTTCTCTCTAAAAGCATTTGGACAATGGCCCCTTCAAATTGTTGCTAAGGGGCCCACAAAGTTCTGGCTATTCACCTAGCTATAGTCCTGCAATGAACATGCTGGAGACTGATCGCATAATGACAATGAGGTTTTAAGCGGCGAAGCCTGATGAACAGGCTTCTAATTATCAGCAGGTGAAAATTGCAATACTGGCCCAGATAGGAGTGACAAGACCAGGGAAAGCCCAGCGCTTTTGTTAAGGGTAAAACAGTTTGTTCACAACTGGGAGAACTCTCCAAAGTGTTAAAGAACTAGTTGCAGCCAGAAACCAAGAAGATCCACAATCTTATGAGGACCTTGCCACAGCGATAAACCAATATTTCACACTGCTACACATGTCAACAGCTCCTGAGGGTAATTCAAAGCTGATGCCTGGGAAAGGTGTGACAATGCCAACAGTGGAGCCAGTGGGCAAAGTCCCTCTGCCTAAGTGCTTTGAATGTGGCAAATCCAGGCATTTCCGTTCTAAGTGCACAAGCTGTCGGGACCCCATGGACTGTACATTGGATAGGCTGGGTCCCACCTTTCCTATTTTTTCACCATGTCCCCCTCTACAGTGGATCCATTGCTGTTTTGTTGACTGCTCTAATAAAAACAGGTTGCGGTAGCCCTGGTGTAAGTGTGAGCTAACATTAGTCTCAAGTTCTGATCTTCCCAAAAAAGTGTCGGCAAGGTTGCATAAGGTGAAAGTGCTATATATACATGCAACTACACAGGAATATGAGCAAGTTTGTCTACCGCTTACAGTTAATGCTAATCAGATCAGCTTGACATGTCGGCATCTGATACACGGACCAAACATTCAACCTTAAAGGAGCCGGTCCAAAGCTCACTGGATTCAGGAAGAGAGGCAACAGTGGTGGCTGCCGAGGTGGGGCTGCAGTGTATTCCAAAATTGAAATACGGGAGCCACACCAACTGCTAGGGAATCCCGGTCATTGATGTTTGTCAGCATTTGGAGTTGCAGTTAGTGTGGCTCCCCATTTGAATTTTGAACTCTGAAACCACCCCTGCTGGTAACCAGCGGCGGCTGCTGCCCCTGGGCTGCAGGCAGGGCTGGTTTAAGCCTTGGGGGTGCCCGGGGCACTTAAGACAGGGGGGCCCCAGTGGAATGTGGGGGATGTATTATAGATTGTGCATACCTCCCAATATGTCCCATTTTATGAGGAACAAAATACTCTCTACCTGGACTTCCCTCTTAATATATGATTGATGTCACCTGTGTTGAACTATTTAATTAATAAGAAAGGTATATCAACACAGGTGATAGCAATCATAAATTAAGAAGGAAGTCCAGGTAGAGAGCATTTTGTCCCTCCTGGAATGGGTCATGGATGGAGGTATATATTGTGTATATTACATTTAAACCAAAAGTGTATATTAGTTTTAAACTAGAAGTTTAATCATGCATGAGTACTGTTTATATAGTAGCTCCACATAATTAAGAGACAATTATTTAATAAAATGTTCTTGTAGTGGAACAAAGTAAACTTAAACAACCTTAAAATACACACAGAAAAATTTAATAATTTATCTTGTCACATGCCAGAATAGCAGCAGCCTCTGTACTACTTACACACTGGGACAGGCCTCAGGAGGACTCTCTGTTTGTGTCTCTATCTCTATCTATCTCTAGATCCAAATGGTATAGTTGCATAACAGTTTACACAGGACACAGACACCCAGGCAGGGAGGAGGAAAAGCTAGGATCCCTGTGTCACTTACAGCTCTTTCCACCCTCCTATTTCTCCTCTGGTCAGAAATCTCCATTGGTAGCTCATGAAACATGATATTCCTGTGTCTCTGCCTGCACTGCATACTGTCCTGCTCACATTCTCGCTCTTTCATTAAGAGGGAAAGCTAGTGATATCAGTGTGCTTTGGCCAGGTGGCCCCTGACACAGGGGGGCCCGTGGTACAGTATGCCCTGCATCCCCCCCCCCCTTAATCTGGCTATGGCTGCAGGGAGGGAGCTGGCCTGGACATATGAGCACACATGTGAAGTTGTATGAAACATATGTCCTTCCCCGGGACTCTCATTATGCCACACACTACTCAGCCTGTCATTCTTCATTTAGCCCGCCACCAGACTCCTGTGAAACTAGCCAATGGGAGTGGGCTAAACAATGATTGACAGGCTGAGCAGTGTGTGGCATGCTGCAGCGGCTGCTGATTCCCGGGAAAGGAAGCCAGGACATATGTTACATACAACTTCACATGTATGTTCATATGTCCTGACCAGCTCCCCCCGCAACCTTTTGGATGGCGCAGTAGCCCACGGCCAGCAGCCACCTCTGCTTGTTACTGCTGCAAACTGTGAGTTCTTACACTCACCACAGAAAGGGAAGCTTATAGTGAATATATAGGGTATATAATGGTAGAATAGCTTCAGACATGCTGAGGGACATTGAACAACTGAATTTCTTTAGTTAACTGAAAAGTGTTAGAACTCGGGATACGGTCGTTAGGTTGACCCAACTTAGGCTGACAATCATTGGGTTGACCACGATAGGTCTACGTGCATTAGGTCGACAGGGTAACTAGGTCAACATGGTCATTAGGTCGACCTGTACTAGGTCAACAGCTCTAATCACATTTTTTTTTCTTCATTTTTTTGTTTTTTTCCATACTTGACGATCCACGTGGACTACGATTGGAACAGTAACCTGTGCCGAGCAAAGCAGCAGTGGAGCGAGGCACCTTGCCCGAAGCATGGCGAGCGAAGCGAGCCATGCGAGGGGACACAGTGCACTAATTTGGTTCCCTGTCACTTTACGAAGAAAATGACACAAAAAACCCTCATGTCGACCTTTTCAGTACAGGTCGACCTAACGACCATGTCGACCTAGTTACCCTGTCAACCTAACGCATGTTGACCTATCGTGGTCGACCCAATGACTGTCGAGCTAAGCTAGGTCGACCCAACGACCCATACCCTTAGAACTCATTCTACAGACATGACATGCTTCAGAAGTAAAAGTTACAAAATGAAAAGAATATAATCAGGAAAAAATGAATACATGTTTAAAGTTAATTATCTATTGTGTTTTTTTCCAATCATTTAAATAGGGTTTTGAGCAAATATAATAACGTTGCTGTTTAATAAAGTGGATGGGTAGGAAAAGAGAAAACAGACTAGTGGTATGGTACTCCATTACATTTTGACAACATTCTGGTTATTATCCTGTACAAATGGAAGGCATACAGGAAAAAAATCACTGCCATAAATAATGGTATCTGGATGATAGGTCAACAGTTAAAAGATTGACAGTCAGTGGGTCGACGTGTGTATGGTCAACATGATCAAAAGGTCGACAGGTTCAGATGGTTGACATGGCAATGGTCAACACAGCACACGGTCAACATAGTCAAGAGGTTGATATGTTTAAATGGTTGACATGATGATGGTCAACATATCATATGGCCGACATGCATTTTTATTCTGACTTTTGCATTCTTTACCATCCACATGGACTACAATTGGGAGCGGTAACCTTGCCCAAAGCATGCAGAGCAAAGCAAACCAAACCATGCGAAGGGATGTAGTACAGTAATTAGGGTTCCACATGCTGCAAGGAAACAATTACCAGCAAAAAAAAACATGAAAAACTCATGTCAACCTTTTCTGATAGTAATACTATCAGAAATACATTTTTAATCCACTGAGTCAGTCTTTCATTTAATTACTATCTATGGTATTTTCATTTTATAGGTCAGGGATAACAGTGATGCCATGACAAAGGGATCATCAGAGTACCACTCTTGTCCTAATACCAGGACCCCACAACCCAAGGATGCCATATTGAGCCACAACATTTTATCAGCACAGGGCTGGTAGTCAATTGGAGGGGCGGCTATCACAGCTTGATAATACAATAAATAAATTAACTGACAAAAGAAAAATGCTCCCTTGCTCACTTACAAACGTAAAGTCCTTTTCCATGTTTGTACTTTACGCATGAATACATTTCCTAGCACATTACTTATGAAATCATATGAATGATTTGCATTGTATGATGAGTCCACCAACTGGACAATACAGACAATGCAAGCAAACAATACTGGAGGCTGTTACAGTATGTCATAACATTCAATGCAAAATGGTAACATCAATATGGTGTTTTGGCAGAAAATCATAACAAGTTGGAGGTCAATAAAATACTTGCTAAGTCTGCAAGTAGATGTAAAAAGCTACCAAGAAGATTACATTCTTGGCTTTGTGTGTAAATTGGTCATGTTTATATAATATCTAGAAACAGAACAATACCAAGTCCAATCCATGTTGATGCAATATTCAGGCATAACTAATAGGTAATCAGTTTCAACATAAATAATATACATATATATATATATATATATATATACTAGTAAGCTTCTGGCAATTGTTTGATTATGGAAAATTCAAATTCCAACTGAGAATATCAATTTGTTACTTTTATTTAAATTACATTTCCTTGCCACATTCTTGTCACTTAATTATACATGTAAAATGAATTCACACAGTGATGTGTTGCACATATGCTGTGTAGTAGTATTTCTTGCTATCGTATGGAAGACTACAGGGGCAATTCCATTAAATGATATCACTAGGATGTGACAAATCCAGTAATATTGCTACTAGTATAAAGGGCCCTACACACTGGCCGATTTTTTGAAAGATATGAACGATCTCGTTCATAAATGAACGAGAACTCGTTCATATCTTTCAGTGTGGAGACTCCTGCGATGAACGATGCGCGGCCCCGCGCTCGTTCATCGCTGGTCTCCCGTCGGCTGTGCATGCAGGCCAATATGGACGATCTCGTCCATATTTGCCTGCACTTCAATGCAGCCGCGTGACGGGGGGAGTGAAGAAACTTCACTCCCCCCGTCACTGCCCCCCCGCCGCCGGGTCGCTCGTCGGCCGTATCCGCCGTCGGGCAGCTCGGCGGCGGGTCGGCCAGTGAGTAGGGCCCTTTAGATGTCGAGGGAACCATATTTGGCAAATTTGCTCAGCCAAACATCATGAAATTCGGTGGTAAATCACCCATAACTCAATCAACCCTTAAAATGTTCAATTACACATAAATAAATAAACCTCTTTACATTTAACCCATTCTGTCCCTTTGTGTTTTTATTACTGTCTAGTCTATCAAGTGTTAAAAATAAATACTGTATATGGTGCTGTGAAGGGAATCAGTGGTAAAAAGTAAAGAATTAGAAGACAAGAAAGAGAAGGACAATTAAACTGGATTTGCTTTGTAGACTTAATTGTCAGAATATTTATTTTATGAAGCCTTTACCCCTTGCAGAATAGCAATGATCTGTTTGCTGCAGGTTCTCATTCTTTATGCAGTGTATTCTTATTTTCATATTCTATAATTGTTTGTGACAGCAATGCTCTTTCATATTAATTAAATGTGACCTATGCTTAAATGCAACAGTACTGGGAAAAGGATTGTCTCTTGATAATTCTCTGTTGACCATAATGAGTGTTTATGATTAATAGTTTCCACTATCTTTTTTATCAAAGTTAGTAGCATAGTGCAAAGAGAATGAGAAATAAATATGTAGAATGAATTTGTCTTGTGAGAGAATAATCATTTTAAATTATTCATGACTTTAGATTGCCTGGAACATGTAAGCTCCCTGCTGAAGCCTTTTCATAGGCTTTTGTGACTAATAATGCCTCCAAATAGTTTCTGTAGTTTGCTGCATTAAAAGAAAAACATGATAGCATACAATACAATTTTAATGTACCATGCAGGGAAGAAAAATGTTAAATACAAGATTCATGGAATAGAGATATCGATTTGGTCTAAACGTGAACTGAAATCCAATATTGTAGTATGCTGCTCACTGCTTCATTTTATCCACATATGGAGGTTTAAAACAGAAGTTTACTCTTGACACACACACACACATATATATGTATATATATTCTAGAGATGAGTGAGTTCGGGTTTTATTTGGATTTACTCGGTTCTCAAAACGGCATCCTATTGGCTATCCAAAACAAGAGACATCCGTGAGCCAATAAGATGCCATTTTGAGAACCGAGTAAATCCGAGTAAAACCAAACTCGCTCATCTCTAATATATTCCCTGACGTCTCCGGTAGCAGTGTCTTCACCCGATACTATCCGACTGTGGTCTTGACACGTCTGGGTCAGTGGTGAGAGAGCTGACAGCATGATACAAGGATCCTGGAGGACGTGAGCAGGGAGTGTTTGGAGCATTGCCCGGTGTGGTAATATAATTAAGCCATGTGGTAATCAGTCCACAGAGTTTGATTTTATGGTACGGGAAAGGATAGACCTGAGGGATACTTTACCTGCCTTGTCTTAAATAAATATTTTAATCCACTGTGGAGCGCTGCCTCTTTGTTTTTTTAACAGAAATTGTAACCCATAGTACTTCGGGTTGTGAAGAGTGTCAGCTGCGGTCCACTTGTCTTTTTCTGAATCATTGGACGGACATATGTGTGGTTATTCTCAGTTAAAGGTGGAAGGACTTTATCCCACCGGCCTTTGGTGATATTTAAGTGTTCTAAATCAGATATTGGGCTCACAGTGATTGTTGTTAAAAAAAAAAAAAATATATATATATACATATATATATATATATAAACACAAACAACAGCAAGGACCGGCACTCCTATATATCATGCAGTATGAAGTGCCCAGGTGCCAGTAAATAATGCACAGTCTTGTAGAAGGATACGGCACTCCAGGTCTTAATGAAACATGCCTGTAGCAACTTCAAAGAAAGCTGTCCACGCAGCTTAATGCAGTCAACGTTTCATTTAATTGCTTAAATTTCGTCAGGACAATATCAAGTTCAATCAATATTGTCCTGATGAAATTTAAGCAATTAAATGAAACGTTGACTGCATTAAGCTGCGTGGACAGCTTTCTTTGAAGTTGCTACAGGCATGTTTCATTAAGACCTGGAGTGCCGTATCCTTCTACAAGACTATATATATATATATATATATATATATATATACATATTTACCGTATATACTCGAGTATAAGTCAACCCGAATATAAGCCGAGGCACCTAATTTTACCACAAAAACCTGGGAAAACGTATTGACTCGAGTATAAGCCTAGGGTGGGAAATGCAGCTCTAGCCGTACACAGCCCTCATAGTGCCGGATATGCCCTCATACTGCCAGATATGCCCCCACAGTGCCAGATATGCCCTCATGCTGCCAGATATGCCCCACAGTGCCAGATATGCCCTCATACTGCCAGATATGCCCCCACAGTGCCAGATATGCCCTCATGCTGCCAGATATGCCCCCACAGTGCCAGATATGCCCTCATGCTGCCAGATATGCCCCACAGTGCCAGATATGCCCTCATGCTGCCAGATATACCCCACAATGGCAGATGTGCCAGATATGCCCTCATGCTGCCAGATATGCCCCACAGTGCCAGATGTGCCAGATATGCCCCACAGTGCCAGATGTGCCAGATATGCCCCACAGTGCCAGATATGCCCTCATGCTGCCAGATATGCCCCACAATGCCAGATGTGCCAGATATGCCCCACAGTCCCAGATATGCCCTCATGCTGCCAGATATGCCCCACAGTGCCAGATATGCCCTCGTGCTGCCAGATATGCCCCACAATGCCATATGTGCCAGATATGCCCCACAGTGCCAGATATGCCCTCATGCTTCCAGCTATGCCCCACAGTGCCAGATGTGCCAGATATGCCCCACAGTGCCAGTTACATAGGTGTGCGCAGACACTGACAGGTGGGTGCCGCTCCGGACTTCCCCCCCTCCATGGCATTATAGTGTTCTCTCACCTCCCCTGTCCTGGATATAGGCTGCTTACCTGGGCCGCCCAGGTGTGCAGTCTTTGGGCCGCCCAGGTAAGCAGTCTATTTCCAGGACAGGGGAGGTGAGAGAACACTATAATGCCATGGACGGGGGGGGGAGTCCGGAGCGGCACCCGCCTGTCAGTGTCTGCGCACGCCTATGGCCAGTTACTTACCCTCCGTCTCTCCCGCGCTGTCTTCTGAAGGAGGGACACGGAGGGCACAGCGCGCGGCTCTCCTGTGTCCCTCCTGCGTCTCCGGTGGCAGCGGCATGTGTGTGTTAAAGGAAGTGCCGGTTTGTGCACTTCCTTTAACACACACACGCTGCTGCCGCCAGAGACGCAGGAGGGACACAGGAGAGCCGCGCGCTGTGCCCTCCATGTCCCTCCTAAATACTGACTCGAGTATAAGCCGAAGTGGCTTTTTCATCACAAAAAAAGTGCTGAAAAAGTCGGCTTATACTCGAGTATATACAGTATATATATATAATAGTGACGTGCAGTGAGGTACATAGCTGGGAAGGCATTGAATTCCTCGGAAAGTGGGGACAACCCAAAAAATAATATGGGGTCCCCGCTTCCGAGCAAAAACTAGCCCCGGTGCTATGCCCCGCGCCCCTGGTGGCGGTGTATGTGTAGTTCATGTTATAATATTGTTCTTTACAGGTGGCCTACAGGCCCCAGCATGCTGCCACTTTCCCAGACACCTGCACTTGCTCCAATGTTCCATATAGAAGAAGATTGTGGAATACATTTGGAAACCCGCATCTTGAAATCCTGTGTTTGTTCATGACCCTAGTTATAGGTAAACAAATAGACACTCAATGGTGATAGTGAACAATAAGTGGCAACAACAACTAAAATTCAGAGAGATCTTACTTTAAAAACACTTTAGGTTGCTTTAACACACATTCTAAGTACTTCTTTATCCTTCATATGGTGATGAATTGAATGAAGTTCACCAGTCTCCACGTCCTCATCCTCTCGGTATAACTCAGAGTCAAGGATCCAAAAACTGAGAGAAAGGAGAGACAGTAGTGTAATATTGTCTAATGATGAATATAAGAATTTATTCACAGATTGCACTCACACTTGAAAAACAACAAGTATAATCACCACATGAGTGGAAATCCAAAAGGACATACTGCATAGGCACAAGTCTCCTCCCAGATAAAATGTAAATAATCTGGAGTGGACAATGGTGACTAGTCCCAGACACCAAAAACATCTACCAAATTGTAGAAAAATCCCAATGGGACCCAGAGTCCTTTAAAGTCATATGGAATAAGTGAGCTTTTTATGCATTTCGAACTACGTGGTTTCTTCTTCAGAAGCTTTATAATCAGTTTGTTTTATACACTGATCTTCACAAAATTATTCTCATTAAAACAAAAAAACTATACACAGTAAGCTAATATACATTTCATACATAGGTCATAAAAATACACAAAAAAGTTATGGTTCATATAATAGGGGGACACTGGGTTTAATGTGTGGACAGTACAATGGGGGGCTGGATAGGAAGGGGGGCAGTGCGATGGCAGAGAAAGGGGGAAACTTAGGATGGATAAGGGGTGGCATCTGGATGAATGAGAATGGAACACTGTGACTAGACTTGGTGGGAGGTTCTATGTTGGGGGAAGTGAGCTGGGGCAGTGGGTGGGGATGGGGTTGGAAAGAAGGAGACACTGGCCTGGCAGGGAGGGAGACAATGGGATGTGTGGGGCAGTGAAATGGTGGGGGACACTGGTATGGAGAAGAGGGAAATACTGGGAAGGGTGTAGGTCATGAAATGGGTGAGCAATGGGCTGAGGGGAGAGGGGGGGAACTTGGCTGGGGGTAGTGGAGCACTGACCTGGGGTTTCTGCACTGTTCAAGCAGATGGCTTTCCTGGTCCTATACACTTACTCCAGAACTGAGCACACTGACAGCAACATCCTGAGCACCCCCTCAGTCCCCAGCTGCAAACTGGTGTGTCCAGAAGAGCCTGCCAGCGATCGCTCTATAGCCACAGTCCAGGAGTCGGGAGAAGTGGAACCTTTTCTGTGGTGGTGCGGTGCCATCAGTCATCATACACTACACTACTCAGGCAACCAGCCCACTGTTACCAGTGAGATGCCAAGATGGAAGCAACTGGAGGCGGGGCCTCCCTCCAACTCACTATATTTCCCATGAATATGATGAAGCCGGAACCCAATTAGTGCTAGCGGGACAGGGACAAGGGTAGAACATGCTTATAGGCGGCCATGTATTTTAGTAACATGTCCATTACACACCCATAAGACAGTACATCTGAATAGTCGTGGCCCAGGAACACCAAACCCTTTGCATCTTTTAATGATTCTACTTTTACACAGTTGGTGCATGCACTGTGCGACTTTTTAGTGGCTTAATTGTAGCGCAGATTGAAAACATGGACCATTTGTGTGAATATTAGTTTAGAGTCCAAATCAGAATCAGGCCCAAAGTGTACAGTGCTTAATAACATGTTAATTTATTTCCACAAAAAATATATCACAATTACAAGAAGTGTTTCATCCCTAAATAAAATGTGTCATGCTTTTATTTACATCTGCTGATAGTATAAATCTCATTTACCTCATAATACTATGATTATCAAGGTGTCACAAATAATTCTCAAAATATAATTTACTAGTTACTTACCAGCCCATCAAAATTACAGAACACTAATGTCAGCACCCCTAGATGTGCGCACCCAACCAAAGCAACATTTGAATTGTTCCATCAGGTGCCATCTACTGGCCGCCAGTGTGCAAAATACTTGAATTCTCCCCATAGAGGTGAGGAACAGTGTTAGCCTTTTATTATATAGGATTTATATGACAATGTCATATTGTGCAGTAATGTACTGGAGGAAGTAACCCATGCAAACTGGGGGATACAAAAAATACTTTATTTTAAAAATACAAATTAGAGAATTTATGTATCAAAATGTGTTAAGCTTTTTTGTCATGACAATACCCAACTGTACAAGTGTGGTTTGTGGGTGTTAAAAGGTTAATCAACACAAAGCCAATGTTTTGTGAAAATACTAAAATGATTAAAATTCACAAAATAATTGTATGTCACACTCACTTTTAAACGTCTAGTACTGCTGAGAGTTGAAAGAGATACAGTAAACCAAATATCTGCTTTAAATGTAGTACAGGTTGAGTATCCCTTATCCAAAATGCTTGGGACCAGAAGTATTTTGGATATCGGATTTTTCTGTATTTTGGAATAATTGCATACCATAATGAGATATCATGACGATGGGACCCATGTCTAAGCACAGAAAGCATTTATGTTTCATATACACCTTATACACACAGCCTGAAGGTAATTTTAGCCAATATTTTTAAAAACTATGTGCATTAAACAAAGTGCGTGTACATTCACACAATTCATTTATGTTTCATATACACCTTATACACACAGCCTGAAGGTCATTTAATACAATATTTTTAATAACTTTGTGTATTAAACAAAGTTTGTGTACATTGTGCCATCAAAAACAAAGGTTTCACTAACTCACTCTCACTCAAAAAAATCTATTTCTGAATATTCCGTATTTCGGAATATTTGGATATGGGATACTCAACCTGAATTAATAAAAAACAAGCCTATGAAGTTGTTAAATGAGTAGAGTTTAATATGACGTGTTTCACACTTTGGAAAAGCTGTTTAACCATTTGCGTGGCATGGTGGCATCAGATGCGAACACACAAGCAAGTGCTTTATCTGACCTGGTCGCATAGGATGTGACCAGTCAGATAGATAGGGTTGCAGCTGCAGAGAAAATAAACTTCCCCTGCTGCTGCTCTCAGAGGGACCCTCTGCCATCCAGCAGCCTCCATTAGTATTTGCCATGCTGCCAATCATTGCTGATTGGTCAGCACGACAGGACCCCCCACCCAGCAGCTGCAGGCAATAGCAGCCACTGGGTAAGTGTAAATTAACCCCCCAAGCCCTCACTGTGGGGTACATTTACTAAGCAGTGATAAGAGCGGAGAAGTGAGCCAGTGGAGAAGTTGCCCCATCGACCAATCAGCACTGAAGTAACATCTATAATTTGCATACTATAAAATGATACAGAGCTGCTGATTGGTTGATGGGGAAATATCTCCACTGGCTCACTTCTCCGCTCTTATCACTGCTTAGTAAATGTACCCCTGTGTACCTAGCGACTGCCTGGGCTGTTAAAACTAAAGTCACGATGGTCACAATGTGTCCTATGTTCCCATGGTGCCTGCCAATGTTCCCAAGTTTTTAAAAAACGATTATTATTATTTTTTTTATAAATATAAAAAAAAGTTTCTATTTTTTAACTAAAATCATATTGGATAATTTTATATACATGTTCTTAATCTAATACACTCATAAAAATAATATATATATATATATATATATATATATATATATGACAATGTCAGAGCCTTTTTTTTTTTTTTTTGGGGGGGGGAGTCAGTTAAGTGGTTAAAGAACAAAAGGATTGATGTACCAAGCAGTGAATAGAGTGGAGAGAGTACCAGTGAAAAAGTTGCCCATAGCAACTAATCAGCTTTTATATAGAAATTAACAAGTACTTTCCATAGAATGAAAAGCAGAAGCTGATTGGTTCCCATGGGCAACTTCTCTACTAGTCTACTTCTCCACTTTTTTCACTGCTTGATACATCCACCCCAAGATGCACCAGTGGCATCCTTATAACTCTATGCAGAGGGCAGAACTTTGTTGACCACTTGCCTGGCATGGTCGCATTAGATGCAACCACACCAGCAACTGTTTTATCTAACCTGGTCGCACAGGATGCGAACAGTCAGATATACAGTGTTAGCAGCGGCTGGGAAGAAAAACTTCCCTACACTGCTGCTCTCAGAGGGAACTTCCTCTGCCTCCCTGCACTCTCCCCTCAGTGTTGCCGTGCTGCCGATCATTGCTGATTGGTCAACACGGCATGACCTCCAACCTAGTGGCTGCAGAAAATTGCAGCCGCTGGGAAAGTGTAAAGCAACCCCCCCAAGCTACCCTCAAACCCCCTTCCCTGTGAACCTGGCAGCTGTCTTGGGGGTAAAAAGTACCGTCGCAATGTTACCGATGTTACCGCTGTTCCCGATCGATGTTCCAATGTTTTGAGAAAACATATATATATATATATATATATATATATATATTATTATTATTTTTTTATTACTATTATTTTTTTCTTTAAACTAAAATCATTTTGAATAAGGTTAAATTCATGATATTCAACTAATTCACTCATTTAAAAAATGACAATTTCGGAGCTGTTTTTGGGTAAAAAATTGTCAGTTAAGGGGTTAAAGCAGTAGGAAGCACTGTAGTATCCTTTGTTAAGCAATCCATTTTCAATGAAATTAGATTAAAAAAACGGCTGCGCAAAGGTATCAAAGTTTTTTATCTATTTTCTATATCGGCTATATAAACTAATGATGAGCGGGTTCGGTTCCTCGGAATCCGAACCCCCCGAACTTCACCCATTTTACACGGGTCCGAGGCAGACTCGGATCCTCCCGCGTTGCTCGCTTAACCCGGGCGCGCCTGAACGTCATCATCCCGCTGTCAGATTCTCGAGAGATTCGTATTCTATAAAAGGAGCCGCGCGTCGCCGCCATTTTCACTCATGCATTGGAGATGATAGGGAGAGGACGTGTGCAGCGTTCTCTCAGTTGTGTTCAGTGTGCTGCAAATATCTGTGTGCTGCAAATATCTGTGCTCTGAGTGCTTGCAAATATGTGTGCTCAGTGTGCTGTAGTGAAAATATCTACGTTCTCTGCCTGAAAAACGCTCCATATCTGTGCTGCATTGTAGTATATAGTAGGAGGACAGTGCAGAATTTGGCTGACCAGTGACCACCAGTATTATATCAGTACGGTACGGTAGTCCACTGCTCTACTTACCTCTGTGTCGTCAAGTATACTATCCATCCATACCTGTGGTGCATTTAAGTTTTGCGCAGTATATATATAGTAGGAGGACAGTGCATAATTTTGCTGACCACCAGTATATAATATATAGCAGTACGATACAGTAGTCCACTGCTCTACCTACATCTGTGTCGTCAAGTATACTATCCATCCATACCTGTGGTGCATTAAAGTTTTGCGCAGTATATATATAGTAGGAGGACAGTGCATAATTTTGCTGACCACCAGTATATAATATATAGCAGTACAGTACAGCAGTCCACTGCTCTACCTACCTCTGTGTCGTCAAGTATACTATCCATCCATACCTGTGGTGCATTTAAGTTTTGCGCAGTATATATATAGTAGGAGGACAGTGCATAATTTTGCTGACCACCAGTATATAATATATGGTACGGTACAGTAGGCCACTGCTCTACCTACCTCTGTGTCATCAAGAATACTATCCATCCATACCTGTGGTGCATTTAAGTTTTGCGCAGTATACTGTATATATAGAAGGAAGACAGTGCTTAATTTTGCTGACCACAAGTATATAATATATAGCAGTACGGTACAGTAGTCCACTGCTCTACCTACCTCTGTGTCGTCAAGTAAACTATCCATCCATACCTGTGGTGCATTTAAGTTTTGCGCAGTATATATATAGTAGGGGGACAGTGCATAATTTTGCTGACCACCAGTATTTAATACATAGCAGTGCGGTACAGTAGTCCACTGCTCTACTTACCTCTGTGTCGTCAAGTATACTATCCATCCATACCTGTGGTGTATTTAAGTTTTGCCCAGTATATATATAGTAGGAGGACAGTGCATAATATTTCTGACCACCAGTATATAATATATAATACAGTACAGTAGGCCACTGCTCTACCTACCTCTGTGTCGTCAAGTATACTATCCATCCATACCTGTGGTGCATTTAAGTTTTGCGCAGTATACTGTATATATAGTAGGAGGACAGTACATAATTTTGCTGACCACCAGTATATAATATATAGCAGTACGGTACAGTAGTCCACTGCTCTACCTACCTCTGTGTCATCAAGTATACTATCCATCCATACCTGTGGTGCATTTAAGTTTTGAGCAGCATATATATAGTAGGAGGACAGTGCAGAATTTTGCTGACCACCAGTATATAATATATAGCAGTACGGTACAGTAGTCCACTGCTCTACCTACCTCTGTGTCGTCAAGTATACTATCCATCCATACCTGTGGTGCATTTAAGTTTTGCCCAGTATATATATATAGTAGGAGGACAGTGCATCATTTTGCTGACCACCAGTATTTAATACATAGCAGTGAGGTACAGTAGTCCACTGCTCTACTTACCTCTGTGTCGTCAAGTATACTATCCATCCATACCAGTGGTGCATTTAAGTTTTGCGCAGTATATATATAGTAGGAGGACAGTGCATAATTTTGCTGACCACCAGTATATAATATATAGCAGTACGATACAGTAGTCCACTGCTCTACCTACCTCTGTGTCGTCAAGTATACTATCCACCCATACCTGTGGTGCATTAAAGTTATGCGCAGTATTTATATAGTAGGAGGACAGTGCTTAATTTTGCTGACCACCAGTATATAATATATAGCAGTACAGTACAGCAGTCCACTGCTCTACCTACCTCTGTGTCGTCAAGTATACTATCCATCCATACCTGTGGTGCATTTAAGTTTTGCGCAGTATATATATAGTAGGACAGTGCATAATTTTGCTGACCACCAGTATATAATACATAGCAGTGCGTTACAGTAGTCCACTGCTCTACCTACCTCTGTGTCGTCAAGTATACTATCCATCCATACCTGTGGTGCATTTAAGTTTTGCGCAGTATACTGTATATATAGTAGGAGGACAGTGCTTAATTTTGCTGACCACCAGTATATAATATATAGCAGTACGGTACAGTAGTCCACTGCTCTACCTACCTCTGTGTCATCAAGTAAACTATCCATCCATACCTGTGGTGCATTTAAGTTTTGTGCTGTATATATATAGTAGGAGGACAGTGCATAATTTTGCTGACCACCAGTATTTAATACATAGCAGTGCGGTACAGTAGTCCACTGCTCTACGTACCTCTGTGTCGTCAAGTATACTATCCATCCATACCTGTGGTGTATTTAAGTTTTGCCCAGTATATATATAGTAGGAGGACAGTGCATAATATTTCTGACCACCAGTATATAATATATAGTACAGTACAGTAGGCCACTGCTCTACCTACCTCTGTATCGTCAAGTATACTATCCATCCATACCTGTGGTGCATTTAAGTTTTGCGCAGTATACTGTATATATAGTAGGAGGACAGTACATAATTTTGCTGACCACCAGTATATAATATATAGCAGTACGGTACAGTAGTCCACTGCTATACCAACCTCTGTGTCATCAAGTATACTATCCATCCATACCTGTGGTGCATTTAAGTTTTGAGCAGCATATATATAGTAGGAGGACAGTGCATAATTTTGCTGACCACCAGTATATAATATATAGCAGTACGGTACAGTAGTCCACTGCTCTACCTACCTCTGTGTCATCAAGTATACTATCCATCCATACCTGTGGTGCATTTAAGTTTTGCGCAGTATATATATAGTAGGAGGACAATGCATAATTTTGCTGACCACCAGTATATAATACATAGCAGTGCGGTACAGTTGTCCACTGCTCTACCTACCTCTATGTCGTCAAATATACTATCCATCCATACCTGTGGTGCATTTAAGTTTTGCGCAGTATATATATAGTAGGAGGACAGTGCATAATTTTGCTGACCACCAGTATATAATATATAGCAGTACGGTACAGTAGTCCACTGCTCTACCTACCTCTGTGTCGTCAAGTATACTATCCATCCATACCTGTGGTGCATTTAAGTTTTGCACAGTATATATATAGTAGGAGGACAGTGCATAATTTTGCTGACCACCAGTATTTAATACATAGCAGTGAGGTACAGTAGTCCACTGCTCTACTTACCTCTGTGTCGTCAAGTATACTATCCATCCATACCTGTGGTGCATTTAAGTTTTGCGCAGTATATATATAGTAGGAGGACAGTGCATAATTTTGCTGACCACCAGTATATAATATATGGTACGGTACAGTAGGCCACTGCTCTACCTACCTCTGTGTCGTCAAGTATACTATCCATCCATACCTGTGGTGCATTTAAGTTTTGCGCAGTATACTGTATATATAGTAGTAGGACAGTACATAATTTTGCTGACCACCAGTATATAATATATAGCAGTACGGTACAGTAGGCCACTGCTCTACCTACCTATGTGTCGTCAAGTATACTATCCATCCATACCTGTGGTGCATTTAAGTTTTGCGCAGTATATATATAGTAGGAGGACAGTGCATAATTTTGCTGACCACCAGTATATAATATATAGCAGTACGGTACAGTTGTCCACTGCTCTACCTACCTCTGTGTTGTCAAGTATACTATCCATCCATACCTGTGGTGCATTTAAGTTTTGAGCAGCATATATATAGTAGGAGGACAGTGCAGAATTTTGCTGACCACCAGTATATAAAATATAGCAGTACGGTACAGTAGTCCACTGCTCTACCTACCTCTGTGTCGTCAAGTATACTATCCATCCATACCTGTGGTGCATTTAAGTTTTGCGCAGTATATATATAGTAGGAGGACAATGCATAATTTTGCTGACCACCAGTATATAATACATAGCAGTGCGGTACAGTTGTCCACTGCTCTACCTACCTCTATGTCGTCAAATATACTATCCATCCATACCTGTGGTGCATTTAAGTTTTGCGCAGTATATATATAGTAGGAGGACAGTGCATAATTTTGCTGACGACCAGTATATAATATATAGCAGTACGGTACAGTAGGCCACTGCTCTACCTACCTCTGAGTCGTCAAGTATACTATCCATCCATACCTGTGGTGCATTTAAGTTTAGCGCATTATATATATAGTAGGAGGACAGTGCATAAATTTGCTGACCACCAGTATATAATATATAGCAGTACGGTACAGTAGGCCACTGCTCTACCTACCTCTGTGTCGTCAAGTATACTATCCATCCATACCTGTGGTGCATTTAAGTTTTGTACAGTATATATATAGTAGGAGGACAGTGCATAATTTTGCTGACCACCAGTATATAATATATAGCAGTACGGTACAGTAGTCTACTGCTCTACCTACCTCTGTGTCATCAATTATACTATCCATCCATACCTGTGGTGCATTTAAGTTTTGCGCAGTATATATATAGCAGGAGGACAGTGCATAATTTTGCTGACCACCAGTATATTATATTTAGCAGTACGGTACAGTAGTCCACTGCTCTACCTACCTCTGTGTCGTCAAGTATACTATCCATCCATACCTGTGGTGCATTTAAGTTTTGCGCAGTGAATATATAGTAGGAGGACAATGCATAATTTTGCTGACCACCAGAATATATTATATAGCAGTACGGTACAGTAGTCCACTGCTCTACCTACCTCTGTGTCGTCAAGTATACTATCCATCCATACCTGTGGTGCATTTAAGTTTTGTGCAGTATATATATAGTAGGAGGACAGTGCATAATTTTGCTGACTACCAGTATATAATATATAGCAGTACGGCACAGTAGTCCACTGCTCTACCTACCTCTGTGTCGTCAAGTATACTATCCATCCATACCTGTGGTGCATTTAAGTTTTGCGCAGTATATATATAGTAGGAGGACAGTGCATAATTTTGCTGACCACCAGTATATAATACATAGCAGTGCGGTACAGTTGTCCACTGCTCTACCTACTTCTATGTCGTCAAATATACTATCCATCCATACCTGTGGTGCATTTAAGTTTTGCGCAGTATATATATAGTAGGAGGACAGTGCATAATTTTGCTGACGACCAGTATATAATATATAGCAGTACGGTACAGTAGGCCACTGCTCTACCTACCTCTGAGTCGTCAAGTATACTATCCATCCATACCTGTGGTGCATTTAAGTTTTGCGCATTATATATATAGTAGGAGGATAGTGCATAAATTTGCTGACCACCAGTATATAATATATAGCAGTACGGTACAGTAGGCCACTGCTCTACCTACCACTGTGTCATCAAGTATACTATCCATCCATACCTGTGGTGCATTTAAGTTTTGTACAGTATATATATAGTAGGAGGACAGTGCATAATTTTGCTGACCACCAGTATATAATATATAGCAGTACGGTACAGTAGTCTACTGCTCTACCTACCTCTGTGTCGTCAATTATACTATCCATCCATACCTGTGGTGCATTTAAGTTTTGCGCAGTATATATATAGCAGGAGGACAGTGCATAATTTTGCTGACCACCAGTATATAATATTTAGCAGTACGGTACAGTAGTCCACTGCTCTACCTACCTCTGTGTCGTCAAGTATACTATCCATCCATACCTGTGGTGCATTTAAGTTTTGCGCAGTGAATATATAATAGGAGGACAATGCATAATTTTGCTGACCACCAGTATATATTATATAGCAGTACGGTACAGTAGTCCACTGCTCTACCTACCTCTGTGTCATCAAGTATACTATCCATCCATACCTGTGGTGCATTTAAGTTTTGCGCAGTATATATATAGTAGGAGGACAGTGCATAATTTTGCTGACCACCATTATATAATATATAGCAGTACGGTACAGTAGGCCACTGCTCTACCTACCTCTGTGTCGTCAAGTATACTATCCATCCATACCTGTGGTGCATTTAAGTTTTGTGCAGTATATATATAGTAGGAGGACAGTGCATAATTTTGCTGACCACCAGTATATAATATATAGCAGTATAATACATTAGGCCACTGCTCTACCTACCTCTGTGTCGTCAAGTATACTATCCATCCATACCTGTGGTGCATTTAAGTTTTGCGCAGTATATATATATAGTAGGAGGACAGTACATAATTTTGCTGACCACCAGTATATAATATATAGCAGTACGGTTCAGTTGTCTACTGCTCTACCTACCTCTGTGTCGCCAAGTATACTCTCCATCCATACCTGTGGTGCATTTAAGTTTTGCGCAGTATATATATAGTAGGAGGACAATGCATAATTTTGCTGACCACCAGTATATATTATATAGCAGTACGGTACAGTAGTCCACTGCTCTACCTACCTCTGTGTCGTCAAGTATACTATCCATCCATACCTGTGGTGCATTTAAGTTTTGCGCAGTATATATATAGTAGGAGGACAGTGCATAATTTTGCTGACCACCAGTATATAATATATAGCAGTACGGTACAGTAGTCCACTGCTCTACCTACCTCTGTGTCGTCAAGTATACTATCCATCCATACCTGTGGTGCATTTAAGTTTTGCGCAGTATATATATAGTAGGAGGACAGTGCATAATTTTGCTGACCACCAGTATATAATACATAGCAGTGCGGTACAGTTGTCCACTGCTCTACCTACTTCTATGTGATCAAAAATACTATCCATCCATACCTGTGGTGCATTTAAGTTTTGCGCAGTATATATATAGTAGGAGGACAGTGCATAATTTTGCTGACCACCAGTATATAATATATAGCAGTACGGTACAGTAGTCCACTGCTCTACCTACCTCTGTGTCGTCAAGTATACTATCCATCCATACCTGTGGTGCATTTAAGTTTTGCCCAGTATATATATATAGTAGGAGGACAGTGCATCATTTTGCTGACCACCAGTATTTAATACATAGCAGTGAGGTACAGTAGTCCACTGCTCTACTTACCTCTGTGTCGTCAAGTATACTATCCATCCATACCAGTGGTGCATTTAAGTTTTGCGCAGTATATATATAGTAGGAGGACAGTGCATAATTTTGCTGACCACCAGTATATAATATATAGCAGTACGATACAGTAGTCCACTGCTCTACCTACCTCTGTGTCGTCAAGTATACTATCCATCCATACCTGTGGTGCATTAAAGTTATGCGCAGTATTTATATAGTAGGAGGACAGTGCTTAATTTTGCTGACCACCAGTATATAATATATAGCAGTACAGTACAGCAGTCCACTGCTCTACCTACCTCTGTGTCGTCAAGTATACTATCCATCCATACCTGTGGTGCATTTAAGTTTTGCGCAGTATATATATAGTAGGACAGTGCATAATTTTGCTGACCACCAGTATATAATACATAGCAGTGCGTTACAGTAGTCCACTGCTCTACCTACCTCTGTGTCGTCAAGTATACTATCCATCCATACCTGTGGTGCATTTAAGTTTTGCGCAGTATACTGTATATATAGTAGGAGGACAGTGCTTAATTTTGCTGACCACCAGTATATAATATATAGCAGTACGGTACAGTAGTCCACTGCTCTACCTACCTCTGTGTCATCAAGTAAACTATCCATCCATACCTGTGGTGCATTTAAGTTTTGTGCTGTATCTATATAGTAGGAGGACAGTGCATAATTTTGCTGACCACCAGTATTTAATACATAGCAGTGCGGTACAGTAGTCCACTGCTCTACTTACCTCTGTGTCGTCAAGTATACTATCCATCCATACCTGTGGTGTATTTAAGTTTTGCCCAGTATATATATAGTAGGAGGACAGTGCATAATATTTCTGACCACCAGTATATAATATATAGTACAGTACAGTAGGCCACTGCTCTACCTACCTCTGTGTCGTCAAGTATACTATCCATCCATACCTGTGGTGCATTTAAGTTTTGCGCAGTATACTGTATATATAGTAGGAGGACAGTACATAATTTTGCTGACCACCAGTATATAATATATAGCAGTACGGTACAGTAGTCCACTGCTATACCAACCTCTGTGTCATCAAGTATACTATCCATCCATACCTGTGGTGCATTTAAGTTTTGAGCAGCATATATATAGTAGGAGGACAGTGCATAATTTTGCTTACCACCAGTATATAATATATAGCAGTACGGTACAGTAGTCCACTGCTCTACCTACCTCTGTGTCATCAAGTATACTATCCATCCATACCTGTGGTGCATTTAAGTTTTGCGCAGTATATATATAGTAGGAGGACAATGCATAATTTTGCTGACCACCAGTATATAATACATAGCAGTGCGGTACAGTTGTCCACTGCTCTACCTACCTCTATGTCGTCAAATATACTATCCATCCATACCTGTGGTGCATTTAAGTTTTGCGCAGTATATATATAGTAGGAGGACAGTGCATAATTTTGCTGACCACCAGTATATAATATATAGCAGTACGGTACAGTAGTCCACTGCTCTACCTACCTCTGTGTCGTCAAGTATACTATCCATCCATACCTGTGGTGCATTTAAGTTTTGCACAGTATATATATAGTAGGAGGACAGTGCATAATTTTGCTGACCACCAGTATTTAATACATAGCAGTGAGGTACAGTAGTCCACTGCTCTACTTACCTCTGTGTCGTCAAGTATACTATCCATCCATACCTGTGGTGCATTTAAGTTTTGCGCAGTATATATATAGTAGGAGGACAGTGCATAATTTTGCTGACCACCAGTATATAATATATGGTACGGTACAGTAGGCCACTGCTCTACCTACCTCTGTGTCGTCAAGTATACTATCCATCCATACCTGTGGTGCATTTAAGTTTTGCGCAGTATACTGTATATATAGTAGTAGGACAGTACATAATTTTGCTGACCACCAGTATATAATATATAGCAGTACGGTACAGTAGGCCACTGCTCTACCTACCTATGTGTCGTCAAGTATACTATCCATCCATACCTGTGGTGCATTTAAGTTTTGCGCAGTATATATATAGTAGGAGGACAGTGCATAATTTTGCTGACCACCAGTATATAATATATAGCAGTACGGTACAGTTGTCCACTGCTCTACCTACCTCTGTGTTGTCAAGTATACTATCCATCCATACCTGTGGTGCATTTAAGTTTTGAGCAGCATATATATAGTAGGAGGACAGTGCAGAATTTTGCTGACCACCAGTATATAAAATATAGCAGTACGGTACAGTAGTCCACTGCTCTACCTACCTCTGTGTCGTCAAGTATACTATCCATCCATACCTGTGGTGCATTTAAGTTTTGCGCAGTATATATATAGTAGGACAGTGCATAATTTTGCTGACCACCAGTATATAATACATAGCAGTGCGTTACAGTAGTCCACTGCTCTACCTACCTCTGTGTCGTCAAGTATACTATCCATCCATACCTGTGGTGCATTTAAGTTTTGCGCAGTATACTGTATATATAGTAGGAGGACAGTGCTTAATTTTGCTGACCACCAGTATATAATATATAGCAGTACGGTACAGTAGTCCACTGCTCTACCTACCTCTGTGTCATCAAGTAAACTATCCATCCATACCTGTGGTGCATTTAAGTTTTGTGCTGTATCTATATAGTAGGAGGACAGTGCATAATTTTGCTGACCACCAGTATTTAATACATAGCAGTGCGGTACAGTAGTCCACTGCTCTACTTACCTCTGTGTCGTCAAGTATACTATCCATCCATACCTGTGGTGTATTTAAGTTTTGCCCAGTATATATATAGTAGGAGGACAGTGCATAATATTTCTGACCACCAGTATATAATATATAGTACAGTACAGTAGGCCACTGCTCTACCTACCTCTGTGTCGTCAAGTATACTATCCATCCATACCTGTGGTGCATTTAAGTTTTGCGCAGTATACTGTATATATAGTAGGAGGACAGTACATAATTTTGCTGACCACCAGTATATAATATATAGCAGTACGGTACAGTAGTCCACTGCTATACCAACCTCTGTGTCATCAAGTATACTATCCATCCATACCTGTGGTGCATTTAAGTTTTGAGCAGCATATATATAGTAGGAGGACAGTGCATAATTTTGCTTACCACCAGTATATAATATATAGCAGTACGGTACAGTAGTCCACTGCTCTACCTACCTCTGTTTCATCAAGTATACTATCCATCCATACCTGTGGTGCATTTAAGTTTTGCGCAGTATATATATAGTAGGAGGACAATGCATAATTTTGCTGACCACCAGTATATAATACATAGCAGTGCGGTACAGTTGTCCACTGCTCTACCTACCTCTATGTCGTCAAATATACTATCCATCCATACCTGTGGTGCATTTAAGTTTTGCGCAGTATATATATAGTAGGAGGACAGTGCATAATTTTGCTGACCACCAGTATATAATATATAGCAGTACGGTACAGTAGTCCACTGCTCTACCTACCTCTGTGTCGTCAAGTATACTATCCATCCATACCTGTGGTGCATTTAAGTTTTGCACAGTATATATATAGTAGGAGGACAGTGCATAATTTTGCTGACCACCAGTATTTAATACATAGCAGTGAGGTACAGTAGTCCACTGCTCTACTTACCTCTGTGTCGTCAAGTATACTATCCATCCATACCTGTGGTGCATTTAAGTTTTGCGCAGTATATATATAGTAGGAGGACAGTGCATAATTTTGCTGACCACCAGTATATAATATATGGTACGGTACAGTAGGCCACTGCTCTACCTACCTCTGTGTCGTCAAGTATACTATCCATCCATACCTGTGGTGCATTTAAGTTTTGCGCAGTATACTGTATATATAGTAGTAGGACAGTACATAATTTTGCTGACCACCAGTATATAATATATAGCAGTACGGTACAGTAGGCCACTGCTCTACCTACCTATGTGTCGTCAAGTATACTATCCATCCATACCTGTGGTGCATTTAAGTTTTGAGCAGCATATATATAGTAGGAGGACAGTGCAGAATTTTGCTGACCACCAGTATATAAAATATAGCAGTACGGTACAGTAGTCCACTGCTCTACCTACCTCTGTGTCGTCAAGTATACTATCCATCCATACCTGTGGTGCATTTAAGTTTTGCGCAGTATATATATAGTAGGAGGACAATGCATAATTTTGCTGACCACCAGTATATAATACATAGCAGTGCGGTACAGTTGTCCACTGCTCTACCTACCTCTATGTCGTCAAATATACTATCCATCCATACCTGTGGTGCATTTAAGTTTTGCGCAGTATATATATAGTAGGAGGACAGTGCATAATTTTGCTGACGACCAGTATATAATATATAGCAGTACGGTACAGTAGGCCACTGCTCTACCTACCTCTGTGTCGTCAAGTATACTATCCATCCATACCTGTGGTGCATTTAAGTTTTGCGCAGTATACTGTATATATAGTAGGAGGACAGTACATAATTTTGCTGACCACCAGTATATAATATATAGCAGTACGGTACAGTAGTCCACTGCTATACCAACCTCTGTGTCATCAAGTATACTATCCATCCATACCTGTGGTGCATTTAAGTTTTGAGCAGCATATATATAGTAGGAGGACAGTGCATAATTTTGCTTACCACCAGTATATAATATATAGCAGTACGGTACAGTAGTCCACTGCTCTACCTACCTCTGTGTCATCAAGTATACTATCCATCCATACCTGTGGTGCATTTAAGTTTTGCGCAGTATATATATAGTAGGAGGACAATGCATAATTTTGCTGACCACCAGTATATAATACATAGCAGTGCGGTACAGTTGTCCACTGCTCTACCTACCTCTATGTCGTCAAATATACTATCCATCCATACCTGTGGTGCATTTAAGTTTTGCGCAGTATATATATAGTAGGAGGACAGTGCATAATTTTGCTGACCACCAGTATATAATATATAGCAGTACGGTACAGTAGTCCACTGCTCTACCTACCTCTGTGTCGTCAAGTATACTATCCATCCATACCTGTGGTGCATTTAAGTTTTGCACAGTATATATATAGTAGGAGGACAGTGCATAATTTTGCTGACCACCAGTATTTAATACATAGCAGTGAGGTACAGTAGTCCACTGCTCTACTTACCTCTGTGTCGTCAAGTATACTATCCATCCATACCTGTGGTGCATTTAAGTTTTGCGCAGTATATATATAGTAGGAGGACAGTGCATAATTTTGCTGACCACCAGTATATAATATATGGTACGGTACAGTAGGCCACTGCTCTACCTACCTCTGTGTCGTCAAGTATACTATCCATCCATACCTGTGGTGCATTAAAGTTTTGCGCAGTATACTGTATATATAGTAGTAGGACAGTACATAATTTTGCTGACCACCAGTATATAATATATAGCAGTACGGTACAGTAGGCCACTGCTCTACCTACCTATGTGTCGTCAAGTATACTATCCATCCATACCTGTGGTGCATTTAAGTTTTGCGCAGTATATATATAGTAGGAGGACAGTGCATAATTTTGCTGACCACCAGTATATAATATATAGCAGTACGGTACAGTTGTCCACTGCTCTACCTACCTCTGTGTTGTCAAGTATACTATCCATCCATACCTGTGGTGCATTTAAGTTTTGAGCAGCATATATATAGTAGGAGGACAGTGCAGAATTTTGCTGACCACCAGTATATAAAATATAGCAGTACGGTACAGTAGTCCACTGCTCTACCTACCTCTGTGTCGTCAAGTATACTATCCATCCATACCTGTGGTGCATTTAAGTTTTGCGCAGTATATATATAGTAGGAGGACAATGCATAATTTTGCTGACCACCAGTATATAATACATAGCAGTGCGGTACAGTTGTCCACTGCTCTACCTACCTCTATGTCGTCAAATATACTATCCATCCATACCTGTGGTGCATTTAAGTTTTGCGCAGTATATATATAGTAGGAGGACAGTGCATAATTTTGCTGACGACCAGTATATAATATATAGCAGTACAGTACAGTAGGCCACTGCTCTACCTACCTCTGAGTCGTCAAGTATACTATCCATCCATACCTGTGGTGCATTTAAGTTTAGCACATTATATATATAGTAGGAGGACAGTGCATAAATTTGCTGACCACCAGTATATAATATATAGCAGTACGGTACAGTAGGCCACTGCTCTACCTGCCTCTGTGTCGTCAAGTATACTATCCATCCATACCTGTGGTGCATTTAAGTTTTGTACAGTATATATATAGTAGGAGGACAGTGCATAATTTTGCTGACCACCAGTATATAATATATAGCAGTACGGTACAGTAGTCTACTGCTCTACCTACCTCTGTGTCGTCAATTATACTATCCATCCATACCTGTGGTGCATTTAAGTTTTGTACAGTATATATATAGTAGGAGGACAGTGCATAATTTTGCTGACCACCAGTATATAATATTTAGCAGTACGGTACAGTAGTCCACTGCTCTACCTACCTCTGTGTCGTCAAGTATACTATCCATCCATACCTGTGGTGCATTTAAGTTTTGCGCAGTGAATATATAGTAGGAGGACAATGCATAATTTTGCTGACCACCAGAATATATTATATAGCAGTACGGTACAGTAGTCCACTGCTCTACCTACCTCTGTGTCGTCAAGTATACTATCCATCCATACCTGTGGTGCATTTAAGTTTTGTGCAGTATATATATAGTAGGAGGACAGTGCATAATTTTGCTGACCACCAGTATATAATATATAGCAGTACGGCACAGTAGTCCACTGCTCTACCTACCTCTGTGTCGTCAAGTATACTATCCATCCATACCTGTGGTGCATTTAAGTTTTGCGCAGTATATATGTAGTAGGAGGACAGTGCATAATTTTGCTGACCACCAGTATATAATACATAGCAGTGCGGTACAGTTGTCCACTGCTCTACCTACTTCTATGTCGTCAAATATACTATCCATCCATACCTGTGGTGCATTTAAGTTTTGCGCAGTATATATATAGTAGGAGGACAGTGCATAATTTTGCTGACGACCAGTATATAATATATAGCAGTACGGTACAGTAGGCCACTGCTCTACCTACCTCTGAGTCGTCAAGTATACTATCCATCCATACCTGTGGTGCATTTAAGTTTTGTACAGTATATATATAGTAGGAGGACAGTGCATAATTTTGCTGACCACCAGTATATAATATATAGCAGTACGGTACAGTAGTCTACTGCTCTACCTACCTCTGTGTCGTCAATTATACTATCCATCCATACCTGTGGTGCATTTAAGTTTTGCGCAGTATATATATAGCAGGAGGACAGTGCATAATTTTGCTGACCACCAGTATATAATATTTAGCAGTACGGTACAGTAGTCCACTGCTCTACCTACCTCTGTGTCGTCAAGTATACTATCCATCCATACCTGTGGTGCATTTAAGTTTTGCGCAGTGAATATATAATAGGAGGACAATGCATAATTTTGCTGACCACCAGTATATATTATATAGCAGTACGGTACAGTAGTCCACTGCTCTACCTACCTCTGTGTCATCAAGTATACTATCCATCCATACCTGTGGTGCATTTAAGTTTTGCGCAGTATATATATAGTAGGAGGACAGTGCATAATTTTGCTGAACACCAGTATAAAATATATTGCAGTACGGTACAGTAGGCCACTGCTCTACCTACCTCTGTGTCGTCAAGTATACTATCCATCCATACCTGTGGTGCATTTAAGTTTTGTGCAGTATATATATAGTAGGAGGACAGTGCATAATTTTGCTGACCACCAGTATATAATATATAGCAGTATGATACATTAGGCCACTGCTCTACCTACCTCTGTGTCGTCAAATATACTATCCATCCATACCTGTGGTGCATTTAAGTTTTGCGCAGTATATATATATAGTAGGAGGACAGTACATAATTTTGCTGACCACCAGTATATAATATATAGCAGTACGGTTCAGTTGTCTACTGCTCTACCTACCTCTGTGTCGCCAAGTATACTCTCCATCCATACCAGTGGTGCATTTAAGTTTTGCGCAGTATATATATAGTAGGAGGACAATGCATAATTTTGCTGACCACCAGTATATATTATATAGCAGTACGGTACAGTAGTCCACTGCTCTACCTACCTCTGTGTCGTCAAGTATACTATCCATCCATACCTGTGGTGCATTTAAGTTTTGCGCAGTATATATATAGTAGGAGGACAGTGCATAATTTTGCTGACCACCAGTATATAATATATAGCAGTACGGTACAGTTGTCCACTGCTCTACCTACCTCTGTGTCGTCAAGTATACTATCCATCCATACCTGTGGTGCATTTAAGTTTTGCGCAGTATATATATAGTAGGAGGACAGTGCATAATTTTGCTGACCACCAGTATATAATACATAGCAGTGCGGTACAGTTGTCCACTGCTCTACCTACTTCTATGTCGTCAAATATACTATCCATCCATACCTGTGGTGCATTTAAGTTTTGCGCAGTATATATATAGTAGGAGGACAGTGCATAATTTTGCTGACGACCAGTATATAATATATAGCAGTACGGTACAGTAGGCCACTGCTCTACCTACCTCTGAGTCGTCAAGTATACTATCCATCCATACCTGTGGTGCATTTAAGTTTTGCGCATTATATATATAGTAGGAGGACAGTGCATAAATTTGCTGACCACCAGTATATAATATATAGCAGTACGGTACAGTAGGCCACTGCTCTACCTACCTCTGTGTCGTCAAGTATACTATCCATCCATACCTGTGGTGCATTTAAGTTTTGTACAGTATATATATATAGTAGGAGGACAGTGCATAATTTTGCTGACCACCAGTATATAATATATAGCAGTACGGTACAGTAGTCTACTGCTCTACCTACCTCTGTGTCGTCAATTATACTATCCATCCATACCTGTGGTGCATTTAAGTTTTGCGCAGTATATATATAGCAGGAGGACAGTGCATAATTTTGCTGACCACCAGTATATAATATTTAGCAGTACGGTACAGTAGTCCACTGCTCTACCTACTTCTGTGTCGTCAAGTATACTATACATCCATACCTGTGGTGCATTTAAGTTTTGCGCAGTGAATATATAGTAGGAGGACAATGCATCATTTTGCTGACCACCAGTATATATTATATAGCAGTACGGTACAGTAGTCCACTGCTCTACCTACCTCTGTGTCTTCAAGTATACTATCCATCCATACCTGTGGTGCATTTAAGTTTTGCGCAGTATATATATAGTAGGAGGACAGTGCATAATTTTGCTGACCACCAGTATATAATATATAGCAGTACGGTACAGTAGGCTACTGCTCTACCTACCTCTGTGTCGTCAAGTATACTATCCATCCATACCTGTGGTGCATTTAAGTTTTGCGCAGTATATATATAGTAGGAGGACAGTGCATAATTTTGCTGACCACCAGTATATAATAAATAGCAGTATGATACATTAGGCCACTGCTCTACCTACCTCTGTGTCGTCAAGTATACTATCCATCCATACCTGTGGTGCATTTAAGTTTTGCGCAGTATATATATATAGTAGGAGGACAGTGCATAATTTTGCTGACCACCAGTATATAATATA
Organism: Pseudophryne corroboree; assembly: GCF_028390025.1. Classification (NCBI taxonomy): domain Eukaryota; kingdom Metazoa; phylum Chordata; class Amphibia; order Anura; family Myobatrachidae; genus Pseudophryne; species Pseudophryne corroboree. Next base: position 422,487,534 of record NC_086447.1, on the reverse strand, counting down.
TAGCAGTACGGTACAGTAGTCCACTACTCTACCTACCTCTGTGTCATCAAGTATACTATCCATCCATACCTGTGGTGCATTTAAGTTTTGCGCAGTATATATATAGTAGGAGGACAGTGCATAATTTTGCTGACCACCAGTATATAATATATAGCAGTACAGTAAAGTAGTCCACTGCTCTACCTACCTCTGTGTCGTCAAGTATACTATCCATCCAAACCTGTGGTGCATTTAAGTTTTGCGCAGTATATATATAGTAGGAGGACAATGCATAATTTTGCTGACCACCAGTATATAATATATAGCAGTACGGTACAGTAGTCCACTGCTCTACCTACCTCTGTGTCGTCAAGTATACTATCCATCCATACCTGTGGTGCATTTTAGTTTTGCGCAGTATATATATAGTAGAGGACAGTGAATAATTTTGCTGACCACCAGTATATAATATACAGCAGTACAGTACAGTAGGCCATTGCTATTGATATATTACTGGCATATAATTCCACACATTAAAAATGGAGAACAAAAATGTGGAGGGTAAAATAGGGAAAGATCAAGATCCGCTTCCACCTCGTGCTGAAGCTGCTGCCACTAGTCATGGCCGAGACGATGAAATGCCATCAACATCGTCTGCCAAGGCCGATGCCCAATGTCATAGTAGAGAGCATGTAAAATCCAAAAAACAAAAGTTCAGTAAAATTACCCAAAAATCAAAATTCAAATCATCTGAGGAGAAGCGCAAACTTGCCAATATGCCATTTACGAGATGGAGTGGCAAGGAACGGCTGAGGACCTCTCCTATGTTCCTCATGACTAGTGGGTCAGCTTCACATGAGGATGGAAGCACTCATCCTCTCGCTAGAAAAATGAAAAGACTTAAGCTGGCAAAAGCACAGCAAAGAACTGTGCGTTCTTCTAAATCACAAATCCCCAAGGAGAGTCCAATTGTGTCAGTTGCGATGCCTGACCTTCCCAACACTGGACGGGTAGAGGTGGCGCCGTCCACCATTTGCACGCCCCCTGCAAGTGCTGGAAGGAGCACCCGCAGTCCAGTTCCTGATAGTCAAATTGAAGATGTCACTGTTGAAGTACACCAGGATGAGGATATGGGTGTTGCTGGCGCTGAGGAGGAAATTAACAAGGAGGATTCTGATGGTGAGGTCGTTTGTTTAAGTCAAGCACCCGGGGAGACACCTGTTGTCCGTGGGACGAATAAGGCCATTGACATTCCTGGTCAAATTACAAAAAAAATCAACTCTTCGGTGTGGAATTATTTTAACAGAAATGCGGACAACAGGTGTCAAGCCGTGTGTCACCTTTGTCAAGCTGTAATAAGTAGGGGTAAGGACGTTAACCACCTCGGAACATCCTCCCTTATACGTCACCTGGAGCGCATTCATCAGAAGTCATTGACAAGTTCAAAAACTTTGGGTGACAGCGGAAGCAGTCCACTGCCAACTAAATCCCTTCCTCTTGTAACCAAGCTCCTGCAAACCACACCACCAACTTCCTCAGTGTCAATTTCCTCCTTAGACAGGAAAGCCAATAGTCCTGCAGGCCATGTCACTGTCAAGTCTGACGAGTCCTCTCCTGCCTGGGATTCCTCCGATGCATCCTTGAGTGTAACGCCTAGTGCTGCTGGCGCTGCTGTTGTTGCTGCTGGGAGTCGATCCTCATCCCAGAGGGGAAGTCGGAAGACCACTTGTACTACTTCCAGTAAGCAATTGACTGTCCAACAGTCCTTTGCGAGGAAGATGAAATATCACAGCAGTCATCCTGCTGCAAAGCGGATAACTCAGGCCTTGGCAGCCTGGGTGGTGTTAAATGTGATTCCAGTATCCACCGTTAATTCACAGGAAACTAGAGAATTGCTTGAGGTACTGTGTCCCCGGTACCAAATACCATCTAGGTTCCATTTCTCTAGGCAGGCGATACCGAGAATGTACACAGACCGCAGAAAAAGAGTCACCAGTGTCCTAAAAAATGCAGTTGTACCCAATGGCCACTTAACCACGGACATGTGGACAAGTGGAGCAGGGCAGACTAAGGACTATATGACTGTGACAGCCGACTGGTTAGATGTATTGCCTCCCTCAGCAAGAACAGCAGTGGCGGAACCAGTAGCAGCATCTCGCAAACGCCAACTCGTTCCTAGGCACGCTACGCTTTGTATCACCGCTTTCTATAAGAGGCACACAGCTGACAACCTCTTACGGAAACTGAGGAACATCATCGCAGAATGGCTTACCCCAATTGGACTCTCCTGGGGATTTGTGACATCGGACAACGCCACCAATATTGTGCATGCATTACATGTGGGCAAATTCCAGCACGTCCCATGTTTTGCACATACATTGAATTTGGTGGTGCAGAATTTTTTTTTAAACGACAGGGGCGTGCAAAAGATGCTGTCGGTGGCCCGAAGAATTGCGGGCCACTTTCGGCATTCAGCCACCGCGTGCCGAAGACTGGAGCACCAGCAAACACTCCTGAACCTGCCCTGCCATCATCTGAAGCAAGAGGTGGTAACGAGGTGGAATTCAACCCTCTATATGCTTCAGAGGATGGAGGAGCAGCAAAAGGCCATTCAAGCCTATACAGCTACCTACGATATAGGCAAAGGAGGGGGAATGCACCTGACTCAAGCGCAGTGGAGAATGATTTCAACGTTGTGCAAGGTTCTGCAACCCTTTGAACTTGCCACACGTGAAGTCAGTTCAGACACTGCCAGCCTGAGTCAGGTCATTCCCCTCATCAGGCTTTTGCAGAAGAAGCTGGAGAGATTGAAGGAGGAGCTAAAACAGAGCAATTCCGCTAGGCATGTGGGACTTGTGGATGGAGCCCTTAATTTGCTTAACCAGGATTCACGGGTGGTCAATCTGTTGAAATCAGAGCACTACATTTTGGCCACCGTGCTCGATCCTAGGTTTAAAACCTACGTTGTATCTCTCTTTCCGGCAGACACAAGTCTACAAAGGTTCAAAGACCTGCTGGTGAGAAAATTGCCAAGTCAAGCGGAACGTGACCCGTCAACAGCTCCTCCTTCACATTCTCCCGCAACTGGGGCTGCGAGGAAAAGGCTAAGAATTCCGAGCCCACCCGCTGGCGGTGATGCAGGGCAGTCTGGAGTGAGTGCTGACATCTGGTCCGGACTGAAGGACCTGCCAACGATTACTGACACTGCATATGATTCTGTCACCATTGAAAGAATGGTGGAGGATTATATGAGTGACCGCATCCAAGTAGGTACGTCAGACAGTCCGTACATATACTGGCAGGAAAAAAGAGCAAATTGGAGGCCCTTGCACAAACTGGCTTAATTTTACCTAAGTTGCCACCCCTCCAGTGTGTACTCCGAAAGACTGTTTAGTGCAGCTGCTCACCTTGTCAGCAATCGGCGTACGAGGTTACTTCCAGAAAATGTGGAGAAGATGATGTTCATCAAAATGAATTATAATCAATTCCTCCGTGGAGACATTCACCAGCAATTGACTCCAGAAAGTACACAGGGAGGGGGATGTACACAGTGAAAGGGGTGAGGAATCGGAGGATGAGGAGGAGGTGGACATCTTGCCTCTGTAGAGCCAGTTTGTGCAAAGAGAGATTGATTGCTTCTTTTTGGTGGGGGCCCAAACCAACCAGTCATTTCAGTCACAGTCGTGTGGCAGACCCTGTCGCTGAAATGATGGGTTTGTTAAAGTGTGCATGTCCTGTTTATACAACATAAGGGTGGGTGGGAGGGCCCCAAAACAATTCCATCTTGCACCTCTTTTTTCTTTAATTTATCTTTGCATCATGTGCTGTTTAGGGACTATTTTTTTAAGTGCCATTCTGTCTGACACTGCAGTACCACTCCTAGATGGGCCAGGTGTTTGTGTCGGCCACTTGGGTCGCTTAGCTTAACCATCCAGCGACCTTGGTGCACCTCTTTTTTTCTTTGCATCATGTGCTGTTTGGGGACTATTTTTTGAAGTGCCATCCTGTCTGACACTGCAGTGCCACTACTAGATGGGCCAGGTGTTTGTGTCGGCCACTTGGGTCGCTTAGCTTAGCCATCCAGCGACCTTGGTGCACCTCTTTTTTCTTTAATTTATCTTTGCATCATGTGCTGTTTGTGGACTATTTTTTGAAGTGCCATTCTGTCTGACACTGCAGTGCCACTCCTAGATGGGCCAGGTGTTTGTGTCGGCCACTTGGGTCGCTTAACTTAACCATCCAGCGACCTTGGTGCACCTCTTTTTTCTTTGCATCATGTGCTGTTTGGGGACTATTTTTTGAAGTGCCATCCTGTCTGACACTGCAGTGCCACTCCTAGATGGGCCAGGTGTTTGTGTCGGCCACTTGGGTCGCTTAGCTTAACCATCCAGCGACCTTGGTGCACCTCTTTTTTTCTTTGCATCATGTGCTGTTTGGGGACTATTTTTTGAAGTGCCATCCTGTCTGACACTGCAGTGCCACTCCTAGATGGGCCAGGTGTTTGTGTCGGCCACTTGGGTCGCTTAGCTTAGTCATCCAACGACCTCGGTGCAAATTTTAGGACTGAAAATAATATTGTGAGGTGTGAGGTGTTCAGAATAGACTGGAAATGAGTGGAAATTATGGTTATTGAGGTTAATAATACTATGGGATCAAAATGACCCCCAAATTCTGTGATTTAAGCTGTTTTTGAGGGTTTTTTTAAAAAAAACACCCGAATCCAAAACACACCCGAATCCGACAAAAAAATTTCAGGGAGGTTTTGGCAAAACGCGTCCGAATCCAAAACACGGCCGCGGTACCGAATCCAAAACCAAAACACAAAACCCGAAAAATGTCCGGTGCACATCACTAATATAAACACATACACAGTGTTTTTTTACGATAGCGCATATTATCAGAGCAACCTCATTGCATCATTGTTTAATTTAGAGGCGCTGTCAAGCAGTTTTTGTTTTTTCTGGTCTCTATTTTCAGTGAAATGGCTGAATACACCGAACATTGGGGGTCATTCCGGCCCGTTCGCATGCAGCGGTTCTTCGCTGCGGTGCGAATGGGTTCGGACTGTGGCTGCGCGTAGCCCGCAATGTACGTGCGTGTCATTGCCCGGCAACGGTGGTCGCCGGGCAGCGACGCTGCCAGCGCAGAAAGTGATCGCAGCTAGAACGCATGAATACAGGCGGGGTGTCAATTGACTGTTTTCAAGGTATGGTGAGGCAAACACAGGCGGATATAGGCGTTTGGAGGGCGGATGTCTGACGTCAATCCCGGGACCTTCGTTGCTGGATCCGTCGCACAGGGTAAGTTACTCTTACCCTGGTCTTGTTTTGCAGGAAACTTTTTTAGCATAGCAGGGCTGCACAAGCGATCGCAGTCCTGCTATGCTGAAACACACTCCCCCATAGACGGTGTCAAGTTGATCGCATGAGCAGCAAAAAGTTGCTACGTGCAATCAACTCAGAATGAGGGCCATTGTCTTTATACAAGGTCTGGATAAAGGGCTGATCCATGTTTGTAAGTAAAGCAAAAAAAACAAGTCACTTTGTATCTGGAACAAACCATGCTGCCATGCAAGGGGAGCAAATACGTTTATATTTTTTCTATGAAGGGTAAATACTAGAGATGAGCGGGAGTGGTTCTCTGAGATCCAAGCCCACCCAAACTTCCAGGATCCAAGGGAATCCAAGTGGTAGCTTGGGTTTTCCTGCCTTGTTCGGATTTCCAATTCATGGCAAAATGTTATCATCCCTGCGTTGGATTCTAGTGAGTTTTGGATTCTATATAAGTCCCTGTGGCAATGATTCGGGCATCATTTCACACTTTGCTGACTCCAGTCCACACTACTGTTCCGTATCTATCCACTCCTTACACTCCAGTGGCTGCTGGGCTGTGCTGTGTCTATTCACTTCATACACTCTAGTGGCTGCTATGCTGTGCTATGTCCATTCACTTCATACACTCTAGTGGCTGCTGGGCTGGGCTGTGCTGTGTTCATCCACTCCAAACAATCCAGTGGCTGCTGGGCTGTGTTGTGTCCATGCACTCCATACACTCCAATGTCTGCTATGCTGTGCTGTGACTGAGCTTAACTAACCTGACCTATCTGTCCGATCTGTGCATCCACTCCAGTGCTGAGATGATGTATCTGTCAAGTGTCCATCTACTCCAGTGCTGCTGGTCTAACTGTCCAGTGTCCATCCACTGTTGTTCCATTCCATTGCTGCTGACATATCTGTCCAATGTCTATCTACTGTCCAGTGTCCATCCACTACAGTAATGCTGACATATCTGTCCAGTGTCCATCTAAAAACGGTTTAAAAAAGATAATAAAAAGTATAAAAAATATTAAAAAGTTAAGAAAAAATAAAAACATTTAAAATAGTATAAAAATAAGTTTTTTTGTACAACTTGCTGTGTGTGCTGTACCCCCTACTGCATTCAAACAAATAGAAGCACTGTCAGTCTGCAATATGAGTTGTCATTAGAAAACTAAATGTATATAAATACAGTACTATAGCTCTATATATGGTGTAGAGCAGGGATGGGGAACCTTCGGCCTTCCAGCTGTTGTTCAACTATACATCCCAGCATGCCCTGCAACAGTTTTAGCATGGTCAAATAGCAAAACTGTAGCAAGGCATGCTGGTATGTGTAGTTCAACAACAGCTGGATGGCCGAAGGTTCCCCATCCCTGGTGTAGAGGCTGTACCCCACTGGATTCACATAACATATAAGATGACCTACTGTATCTGTCCAGTGTCCATTCACTCCAGTGCTGCTGAAGTATCTGTCCACTCTAGTCCCTCAGGCTCCTTAGTGTTGTTAATATTTGCCGAGCTAGATTACTGTACAGGCAGTTAGCAAGTCATTGTTTATTATTTTTATATAGTGCAGGAACTTAGTTATTGTATAAGTCATTGTCTATTGTCTATTGTCCACTTAACTTCAGATATATGGACAAGTGGAACTTGGAAAATTAAAGATTATAGGACTGTGACAGCCTACTGGGTAGGTGAATCGCCTCAACAGGAATAGCAGCAGCATCTAACAAACAACACCAGCTCATTCAGAGTCAGGCTACCCTGTTTATCACTGGCTTCACTGAGAGGCACACCGCTAACCACCTCTTAGAAAAATGAAGGGATGTCATAGCAAAATGGCTTACGCCACTTGCTATCTCCTCAGGATTTGGGATTTTTGATAAAGCCACAAGTATTGTGAAAGCATTAAGCTGGGTGAATTACAACACGTCCCATGTTTTGCACACACAATCAACTTGGTTGTACAGAGTTTTAAAGGAACTGACAGGGGCATGCAGGAGATGCTGTCTGTGGCCCGAAAAATGTCAGGACATTTTCGTCATTCAGCAGAAGATTGTAGCACCTCCAAGAACAGTTCAATTTGCCCTGCCACCAACTGAAACAAGTCATGGCATTGGGAGAGGAGGGGGAATGTACCTTATTGCCAGAGCCGGCCCTAACCAGTATGATGCCCTAGGCAAGATTTTGGCTGGTGCCCCTTAGCACCGCCACTAGTTCCACCTCTGACCCTGCACCCCTTAACCAGCACCATCACCCCTCACCCATAGCAGTTCTCATTTTGGTGCTCCTACCCCTATATTTTAAATAAGAACAGTGTGCATATTCAGTGCACAGCCCACATTTTATCATGCAATGGTGTCCTTAATTCGCGTTACATCACACAGTAGTAAAACTTTACCTTATAAACGTTACTCCTCACAGTAGTGCCCCTTATTCACATTACATCACAATGAATTGCTCCTTATTCCCATTACACCACACCATATTGCTCTGTATTCATATTAGACCACACAGTAGTGCCCTTTCTATACATTATGCCACACAGTAGAGCACCTTATACACATAATGCCACACATTATTAATGCATGTATACACATAATACCACACAGTAATGCCCCCTACACATATGACACACATTATTAATGTCCTTATAAACATAATGCGCCTTACACATTATGCCAACCTTTATTAATGCCCTTATACACATAATGTCCCTAACACATATGTTGCACATTATTAATGCCCTTATACACATAATGACACACTTAATGTCCCTTTTACATATGCTGCACATTATTAGTGCACTTAAACACATAATGATACACATAGTGCCCCTTACACATATGCCGTACATTATTAATGCATTTATACATGACACACATAATGCCCCTTACACATATGCAGACCACTACTGCAGAACCAACCCACCTGCACCCAGCACTCACATGGCCGCTAACAATGTGACCTCTGCCTCTGCTTGGATATAGATGTGTCCTCATACATCTTGTCTCAATACGCCATGCAACAGGAGATGCCTGACGTGAGTCAGCTGGCAGCTCTGCTAACGTCGAGGCAACTTTTTTTGATGAAAATGCATCTTATTTGTATTACTATGTGGCCAGGATGCACAAGCAGCTTCTGCTGATTAAATTGATTTGCGGCATGCCCATATTCTGTGTGCGACTGTGACTGTATCTGCATATGAAATACTATGTTACAGTGATTTCCAGGAATACACTGTAATGTAGCATTTCATATGTAGATACAGCCACAGTCACTCACAGAATATAGGCATGCCACATACCATTTTAAGCAGCAGAAGCTGCTTGTGCCGCTAGGCATTTGCCTAGTTTGCCTATGCCTAAGGCAGGCTCTGCTTATTGCAATGCAGTGGAGATTACTTTCCATGTTGTGCAAGGTGCTGAAACTATTTGAAGTAGTCACCTGTGAAGTGAGTTCAGACACTGCCAGCTAATTAGACTTTTGAAAAAGCAGCTTCAGAATTTGAAGGAGATGAAATGAAGTGATTCCGCTAAGTCTGTCACACTTGTAGATCAAGTCCTTTTTTTCCCTTCACCAGGGTTCAGTTGTCAATATCTTGTATTCTGATCACTACAATTAGGCTATCATTCTGGATTCTAGGTTTAAGTCATACGTTGTGTCTTTCTTTCCAACTGACCAAGGTCTTAGGAGATGCAAAGCTCCTTGTTAGCAAGTCGGCAGCTCAAATGGCACATGACACGATGACTCCTTCTCCTTTAGTTTCTCCACCAACCGCTTTTGCCAGGAAAAAAAACTCAGCTTTCCCAAAAGACACAGTGGCGATGCAGAGAAGTCAGCACAACATTTTGACATCTGGTTAGGTCTAAAATAAGTGTGAAAATTAGTGACACCTCTACCATGACTGCATCTGATACTGTCAATATTCAAAGAGTACTGAGTACTGGAAGGAAAAAAAGGCTATTTGGAGGTCCTTCTACAAACTTGCATTGCATTACTTTAGCTACCCACCCTCCAGAGTTTTCAGTACAGCCAGGAACCTTATCAGTGATCAGCAGAGGAGGCTGCTTCCTCAAAATGTGGAAAAGGTGATGTTCATGAAAATGATCTGGAAGTTCCATGAGGAAGACCTTTTCCGGAAATTACATCAAAGTATAGTAATGGTGAATTCCATTGGCAAGTAATTAATATTGTGTGAGGGTGATGTAAACAGCATTGATAAGGATGATAATGACAATGACATCTTGCCACTGTGTTAGCTTAGCTGCTTTAAGCCCATTGGCAGCTTGTTTTGTGGATGCCCAAACAAACCAAGCACTTCAGCACCAAAAGTGACAGTCCATGTTGCTGAAGTGCTTGGTTTGTTAAACTGTGCATGCCTATTTTAATATCCAATATAAGGGTGGGTGGGAGGTCCCAAGGACAAACTATCTGGCAACACATTTATTTTTATTATAGGCTGCAATTTTGGGGGGCATTGGTGACTGTCTTAATCTTTTATTGTCTTTTTGCCACTTGGCCTTACCTCACAGAGAATAAATAAATACTTACTCATTAACATCAATCTCTGCCCTAGTGGACCATACAGATGCCTACCACAATCAATCAATCATTTTTTATTCCACTTTTTTTTTCTTTTTCTTTTTTTGCTGATAGGCCTCATCTCACAGATAATAAGACTCTATGAGGTGCCCAGATGGAGACGATTTCCTATTCTATGAATTGGAAAGCGTCTCTGTGCACTCCTGGTGTGACTAGGCGGATGGATCTCCTAGTCACGCCGGAAGTGCACGCCTGTGATGAATCCGCCTCAGATGAGCGCAGTTCCATCTGTATTTTCTACCACTATGCCTCACCTCACAAAGAATATGGACCATACAATTGCCAATGCCTATCACAAACAATCAATCAATCAATCAGTTTCAAATATTTCTTTTATTGTATTTGTTCCCCTAAGCCTCACCTTACAGAGACTATTTATTATTCCACATCAGTGTCTGCCCTAGTGGACCATATAGTTTCCTGTGCCTACCACAATCAATCAATAATGTTTTGATTATTCTTTTATTGCATATTTGCCGCTTATCATTTAAAAAAAAATACAGATCCAAAACCAAAACCCGTGAGGGCAATTTTAGCAAAACCAAAACATAAAGATAATACAAATCCAATATCAAAACACAGGGGTCGGCATACAGTGCATCCGGAAAGTATTCACAGCGCTTCACTTTTTCAACATTTTGTTATGTTACAGCCTTATTGCAAAAAGGAATAAATTAATTTTCCCCCTCAAAATTCTACACACAATACCTCATAATGACAACGTGAAAAAAAGTGTTTTTTGAGATTTTTGTAGATTTACAGTATTTAAAAAAAAAAACTAAGAAATTGCATGTACATTAGTATTCACAGCCGTTTCTCAATACTGGCTGCTTTTGCATGAAGCCCACAAATGTTAGACAGCTTTATTTTTACACTGCAAGTTATATTTCAGTCTGAACACACCCCACCCAAATTTAAAGCTCTCTGTACATTTTACGGGTGTGGTATGTTAGATAGAATAGACTTAGGTCGACAGTGTCTAGGTCGACCACTATTGGTCGACAGTATGTAGGTTGACATGGTTTCTTGGTTGACAGAGACTCTAGGTCGACATGTACTAGGTCAACATGTAAAAAGGTTGACATGAGTTATTTTTTAAATATTGGTGTCGTTTTCTTCGTAGAGTAACCGGGAACCCCAATTATTGCACCGTGTCCCCTCGCATGGAGAAGGACGTCGGGCAAGGCTGCGCTCGGCACAGGTTACCATTCCCAATTGTAGTCCACGTGGATCGTAAAGTATGAAAAAGTTCAAAAAAATTAAAAAAAAACTTCAAAAACTCATTTTGACCTTTTGTCATGTTGACCTAGTACATGTCAACCTAAAGTCCCTGTCGATCTAGAAACCATGTCGACCTACTTACTGTTGACCAATAGTGGTCGACCTAGACACTGTTGACCTAAGTCTTGTCAACCTAGAGACCGGATCCCACATTTTACATCTGCCCCACCAGAGGTGTGAAACATGATTTTGCCTAGTTACTTACTATTTTGCTTTACTTACAAGCATGAACCAGGCCCAATTGAGGAATTAAACTATTGGTATATTCCACACAAGACTAAATCGTCAAAAAAAATATGAAAGCAACCAGCTTGTCATAGGGCCTAATTCAGATCGACATACGGGGGGATACTCAGCATAGGGTTAGTCTGCCCCGCATGTCAGGCCCTGCTCTCCCCCCCCCTGCACAGGTACAAAAGCATTGCATGGCGGCGATGCTTTTGTACCTGTCGAGCAGCTCCCTGCCAGTGCAGCACCTGTGCGCTGGCAGGCCGCTACTCATCCCAGGTTGCAGCAGCTGCATGTGACATCACACAACTGCCGTGGCCCACCCCCCCAATGGTCCAGACATGCCTCCGTTGTCCAGACTGAGCCACGTCAAAGGCGTTCTAACATCGTTGGCATGCCCCCTCCCAACCCGTGACCACCTCTGCCTGTCAATCAGGCAGAGGCGATCATTGCCCTGAGATGCTGATAGCATCTCACTGGGCTTCCGGGTGCGCACACACAGTGCGGCTGCTGCGTGTGCGCACTCCACAAAGTAATTAAGACTGCGAGCGCTGCTGCTGCAGCGATGCAGTCTGAATTACCCCATAGTATTAAGTCCCTTAATGTAATACTTGTGCCTGCACAGCTGGAGGTGCTCCAAGGAATCGGATAACCAGTATTCTACACAGAAAGGGGATTAAAGAGAGAGAGTCCCAAAGAGTGATTCCTTCGTGGAGCAAATTTTTTGTTAATCAGTAAACAATACCTGAGTTAATTAAAACATAACTTTTATTACTGTTATCTTGTAAACAAGTTTTCATACAAATTAACAATTGCTGCCAAGAAATTTTTTGTGTAGATAATTATAACAGGTGTAGAAAAATGAAGGAATCACTCTTTGGGACTATCTCCCTTTAGTCCCCTTTCATTGTGGAATACCAATGTGTGGAATGTCACTTTAGCCAGGATTCCTGTTAATACCTCTCTCTTCTATATTGACTGGAATCCAAAACAAGCAGCAAGTACACCAACAAGTATACCCTGCTCTAGTTGTTAGATTGGTTCCAACCACCTCTTTGACTTTCTATTGCTGCATTGATCATATCATTTATTTCTCTGCTATTTCTAAGTTTAAGATATATCATGTTATACAAGGAAAAGATCAATTCTAAATTGCTAAATACGGGCCTGATTCAGAGTAGTACGCAAACCATTTTGTTTGCATACTACTCCAATGGCAGGTGGCAGGACCAAATTTCCTGCAATGCAATCTAGGTGCCCGCATATGACCTGGCAGGTTCCAATGGGCCAATGGATGGGGGCCCCAAGAGGTTCTGTTCCTAGAGGAGCATTGAGCATGTGGAGGACCTGCTGTTTTCTGCATTGAGCATTGGAGTAGATGGAGTGGGCCTACTGGTTCATCCCAGCCCTATCTGCCCCAGGCTCAGTGTACTGGGCTTCCACACAGTCGGCCTCAGAACCCTGTGCTCTACTCAGAGGTGGATTGTCCATAGGGTTTACAGGGAAGATTCCCGGTGGGCCGCAGCACCCGTGGGGCCTGTTTTGTTTGAGAACATGTGGTCCTATTTATAGACATAATGAATAAGATTCAAAATAATTTGCATATATGAAAATGACTTTGCCACTTAGCCTGTGATTGCAGATGATCTAGTGTATGCTCTGTCTGCCTGCTTGGCTGACATATAAGATTGAGTGAATAGTGATTTGGATACGGTTGGTGTAATAAACAAGAAAATATATCTATCTAAAGAATTATATAGTTTCCTAAATTCTGAAGGTGTATCATATAATGTGCTCATAATATTTAATTTTTTTTTTTTTAAACTTCCCCATTGATGCTGGGCACAGTGGCAAACGCAGGATTTGCATGGGGGGGTTTCCAGAACTGGGCGGAGCCAATCACGGGGGTGGGGACTGAGGTGACCCAGTATATGCTGGGTCCGTAAAACTAGTGTGTGTGTGTGTATATATATATATACACACATAAATATACAGTAAACATATATCTACACACACACACACACACACACATATATATATATATATATATATATATACACACATACATATACACGGGTGGTCTTCAGTATGCCGGCGGTCGGGCTCCCGGCGACCAGCATACTGGCGCCGGGAGCCTGACCGCCGGCATACCGACACTTATTCTACCTCGTGGGGGTCCACGACCCCCCTGGAGGGAGAATAGAATAGTGTGGAGCGCGTAGCGTGGCGAGCGCAGCGAGCCCGCAAGGGGCTCATTTGCGCTCGCCACACTGTTGGTAAGCCGGCGGCCGGCCTCCCAGCGCCGGTATGCTGGTCGCCGGGAGGCCGGCCGCCGGGAGATCGTAGTGAACCCATATACACATATACATAGCATATTAAACATGCATACATATATATATATATATATATATATATATATATACACACACACATACAGTACACATATATATACACATGTATATATATATATATCATGTGTGTGTGTGTGTGTGTGTGTGTGTGTGTGTGTGTGTGTGTGTGTGTGTGTGTGTGTGTTTATATGTATGTATGTATATACATGTGTATATATGTAGGCACATGGATATATATGTACTATAATTAAAATAAAGTAAACTTTTATTGCACTTGCGAATGCCACCAGGAAGACAGCAGGCTGCAGAGGACGCTAGACAGTCATTAATAATACTCATGCAGCTAAAAGTAAAAAAAAAAAAAAAAAAATTTTTTTTTTTTAGTGGAGGGGGGTTTCTGGGTACTCGGAAACCCCCCCTGGGTGCGCCACTGGGGCATGCCCACTATCTGGAAAGTCTTGGGGGGAGGGTGCTGCTGCTATGGCCTATGGCTAGACCTTACACCTCTGGTGCTGCCCATGTGGGGCCACTAGTACAAATTTTTCCAGGGCCGCTTTTTGTTCCCAATCCGCCCCTGGCCCTACTACACCATAGAAGTGGCTCCTCAGTGGCCAGATATGTATTCAGTACAGACTACATTTCTCGACAGGTTTTGGGTGATGATGTCACACAACACAAGCTTGTAGTACTGGAGCGAGGAGGCCTGGGGAACAGGTGGTTAAAGATATACCAGCTAAAGCGAGATGTCCTTTATCTTTGGCTGGAAGAGACAGAGCCAGGTCACTGACAGGATAAGGCACTGCTAGTGAGAAGAGTCACTGCTGCCAACTTCCTACACACACACCCACCACACCTGGCTCTGCATGCCCAAATCTCACTGCTGCCACACACCTGATTCTTCACCTGATGATAAGAGCGGTCCTCCTTTGTTTTACCAATTCCCCTCCTATACCTATGTACACCCTCACACCTGACTCCATGCCCTCCTGCTCATATTAATGCTGCCTATACACCTACTGTACCTCAGTCCAGCCTCAGCTGCCTGCCTCTATATTTTTTCCACTTACCTGCCTCAGCCCAGTCTCTGCTGCCTGCCTCTATCTCTATTCCACTCACCTGCCTAAGCCCAGACTTTGCTGCCTGTATCTCTTTTACACTCACCTGCCTCATCCCAGCCTCTGCTGTCTGCCTTTCTTCCTACTCCACTGACCTGCCTCAGCCCAGCCTTTGCTGCCTGGACACAATCTCTATTCCACTCACCTGCTTCAGCCCAGCATTTCTGCTGCATGCCTCTCTCTCTATTCCACTCACCTACTTCAGCCCAACTTCAGCTGTCTGCCCCTATCTATATTCCACACACCTGCCTTAGCCCAGCCTCTGCTGTCTGTCTCTCTCTCTGTCTCTCTCTATCTCTCTCTCTCTCTCTCTCTCTCTCTCACACTCTCTCTCTCTCTCTCTCTCTCTCTTCCATTCACTGCCTCAGCCCAGCCTCTGCTGCCTGTCTCTTTTCTACTCACCTTGTGTTCATGCAGCAGAGTGTAATGTGTGAGTTGATATTCCAACAGCAAACACAGCAAAATTGCAATTGCAAAAGTCTCAAATATCACTAGCAAAAAATAGAAATTTTGGAGAGTGACTGAGGTGTGGCTGAATTAGCATTACAAAAATGGGCATTCACATGGGCGTACACGGGTCCAATGTGAGTGTGCATACATTTGCAACTGCAGATTTAGTCACAGATGTCCGCAAAGAGAGCAAACAATTGCAACCCATTTATTTTCTGAGTAGCTCTTGGAGTATTGCAGGCTGTTCTCTATGGTTCCACCATGGGCGTAACTATAGTGGGTGCAAGGTTTGCCATTGCTATGGGGCCAAGAGACTTAAAGGGGCCTGGGCCCAGGTTATAAAGTTGCATACCAATTTCCCAAATTTGCCTGCTAAGTGTTTGGGTCTGATCCATTGCCCAGCCTGAATTGTGTGATATTACATTTTCAGTGAGAGAGGTGTGTAGTGGATGTTATAATGGTAAGGGAGCACTGTAATGTGGCATAATTTGAACTGGAAGCCACTGTTATGTTGCACAGTATAAACTGGAGGGCACTGTAATGTGTCATAATCTAATCTGCTCATTGTAATGTGAAGAGCACTATAATGTTACATAATTAGAGAGGCATACTAAAGTAGTACAATAGGAAATGGAGGCAGTATAGTGTGGCATAATATGAACTCGGGCACTGTCATGTGGCAGTATTTGAACTGGTGGGCACTCTAATGTGGCACAGTATGAACAGAGGGCACTGTATGTTATATTATAAATTAGGGATACTGTTTGGCATAATGTATACTGGCAGCCTTAGGGTGTGACATCATGTAAACTAGGGAACTAATATGGGACATAATATTAACTATGGTACTATTAAGAATGGTTAAGAAAATGAATGAGACCATTATTATGGGTCAGAAAATTGATAAATGCTGTGGAGAGGTGTCTCTCAAGAAGCATGGGGACAGGGGCCTCTCCAATATGTTGCTATGGGGCCAACAGAGCCCAGTAGGGGATTACCCACTCTCACTGGGTCCCCCAATTCAACTTGAACAACACCTACCACAAACCTCTCTCCTAGTGACCCCATTAAAGCTCTGTCTTGTGAGTTCTGTGCCAAAGACCAAGGGATAGGTTCTCCACCATCACTCGCCATTGCAAGCTCTGCCTGCTGCTTCTTTAATTTTGCCCTCAGCCTACTGCAAAGGTCATTCCATCTAAAATTACAAGTATACATAATCAGATTGATTGTGTTTTTTTATATTTTAAAAAATACAAATACAAATCAAACAATAGGACACCTAAAATAACTACAATGCAAGCCAACATTGGCATTTTGTTAATAAGATTAATGTCTTTTTTTTTAAATACCTTTTTTTGGAGATATTTTGATGTTCTGGGTATGGGCGCCACTTGGTTGATTTTTATGGTAATCTTTTGCCAGATCTTCTTGATCCTCTTGTTCTATCCCTGACCTGTGAATCCCCGTGCAATCTTGCCATTGCTTATTATATCAGTATAGCATTTTCCTCTCTTGTGATGTATGGCACTCATCTAGAGTGTCATCTTCTGTTGAATCATCAGAGGTGTCTTCTGTTGATTATCATTGGGAATGGGTACTAGAGGTGATGTATCCACAGCAGGCAGTTGGAGGACACTTGGCTCCCCAACCACCTCAACAAGAGATTGGGGCCACTCTCCAACAACTCATCCAGGAAATCATCTATGTCATTGTGTTCCGCCATTTTGAATGCATATATGACACAACGGAGGACTTTTAGATTGTGAATGCATATGCGCAAAGCATATGTACACATGCAGACCGCTCTGTAATTCCAGTATTTAAAGGCCTCTCAACCCTTTCCCATACTTGTCATTGTTGTTTTGTGTTATTGTTTATATAAAGCTACTTCAGTAAACTGGAAGTATAGAGGAAGCATTGTAATAATTATTGAATACTGGACAGTTATACTGTCAGTCATTTTTATAAAGACAACCAATCAGAACTCAAGAAACCTTATAAATATGAGATAGAAATGGAAAGTTGAAAATTGCCATCATTAGAGCCACGGTGTTCACTACTCGCAAGCTCTGCATACTCACCATGGTCAAGGACCGGAGGCTGGGGCACTCCATGCCCTATGTATCTAATGCAGCAAAACTTGCCACATACGCAAAGGTACATCGGCATCTCCATGTGCATCTGCACAGCAAGCGGACCATTATGCAGTTACAGTGCTGATGGTCCAACCTTAGAAGGCGGCAGCTGGAACTGTTGGTGAGGTTAAGGGTGTCTAACTGTGAGCATAAGTACCTTTCAGCAAACAGAACTTTCAGACATTATGTCATATGTATGTTTGGTCTTGTGATTGTACTGTATTTGGAGCTGCCATTTTTGTTGTTGTTTTCTGGTTTGCTTGTGTGGTGGTAAAGGCTTACATGTTCAGGTGCCATTTTGTCTGGGATTCTGCATGTAGGCAAATGTAGTATTTAAAATTAAATTAAGGCAGTACTGTAGTCTGCTAAGTTTAAGTTTAATTTTAAAAATTAAAAAATATATATTTTCAAATAAAATTAATACATATTTTATCTTGTGTTTTTTAGGCAACGCAAGAATACAACAGATACGCTAAGGTAAAGGGCAGCCCCAGCAACCCCAACCACCTGCAGCTGATTCAACAAAACCTGGCTGCCATAGCTTCTTCAATTTCTGTTCTAATTAATTTGTTTCATTATTTTTTAATTACTTTTTATAAAAAGTTTTTTTCTTCTGTTTTATGTTTAATAATGTTATTTTCTATTTAAAGTAAACAGAATAAAACAAAATATTGTATCTGTGTTTATCTATCTATCTATCTATCTATCTATGTCTTATATGTAGGAAAACATTTATGTGTACAGAACAATTAAGCCATCACCAAACTAATTTGTTGAGTTTGATGGCTTAATTATTTGATTACACCTAATTACAGGTATGTAGTTAGAGTGGGTTAAGTCAGTGGGTTAGTAAATAGAGGGAAATACACATATAGATGGTACCAATACTCTGTATATTGCATTTGCTATTGTATACACATCTGTGACAATTACATTTGGGCAGCCCTAGTGACCTCCTTTGTTTTGTAGATTTGACGGCTGTTTTATATGCTTTTTTTGGGCATTTACTATTATCTGTATGCAATTTTGCGATCAATCACAATTTTTTTTATAAACTCTTTGCATTAGCGATCCATGCAGCATTAGGCCCTTAATCCGTTGTTCTAACTCATTCAAGTGACTGCCTCAATGTAGTGCTCATACCCCTTTCCAATACTGGTTACAACTCTTCTCCATATTCTTCCTACAGCTACTTTGATGTAAAGCTCCCCAGTCAACCATATACATTTCATCCATCTACTCCCAGCTGCTGCCAAAATATAATGCACAGCCTCCTTTACATCCTCACCCAATTCTACATACAGCACTTCTGCATCTTCCGCTAGTCACTTCATACATGTAGTGATCTCAGTCCTTTGAAAAAGCAACCGTTCTGGCTGCGAAACGCGTCAGCAGTTAGTTCTGTTGTCACCTCTGCTTACCAAAAGGATTGACCATTAACACTGGACCTATAACCAGCTTTATTGGACTTTTCTGCCTAAAAGGAGTGGACTCTCATCATTAGACCAAGCTTTATTGGACTTTTCTGCCTAAAAGGATTGGACTCTCATCATTAGACCATCGCGATTCTGTTGAGGATTTCCCACTCTGAAATTCTTAATGTTGGGACTGCATTTACCTCCAGCGGTATAAGTGAGATTACCATTCCCAGGACTGCACTGTCAGTCTTTAGAACTCAATTGCTCTTGGTATATTAAAGCTAAGGTCCTTGTGAATTATCGGGAACAGGCGATATGCGGTATGCTTGATGTATATGGTGACCAGAAGCTTCATATGTGCACAGTGTATTATTTATGATCAAATCTTAATCCACTGAAAGTTATACGAGTAATTTTAATTATTTTATTAAATGTTATTAACAGACAATCCATCTGTTTGTTTATTTATTAGCGCTGCCTTCATTCTCGTTTTGTGTATATCTTTAAACAAAGTGCGACTACCTTTAATCAGGCGGCAACTAAATTTAGAAACGCAGCCTAATAACGCCCCTCCAACTCAGGATGGTTCTTCTTTTTTTGCATCTCAGGTTTTTAGTTAGTTGCCTTTCAAGAGAGGAGGAGGCCCATGTGCATGTTCCATCTGGGCCCCTTTCTCTCTAGTCGGTAGTGCTATAGCTCTAGGCAGTAGGGTCACTAGGGGACCCGAGCACTGTTCAGGAGTCTAATGCAAATAAACTGATAATGATGGCCACCAGCACTAGCAAGCACCTTCTGTTTGTCTGATTATGGATTCACAAATGAACCATGCAGGCTTTTTTAATGATTACAGTATGTAATGTCATATGCTTTTGCCTTCTCTTGTTTTGGAACATGAGGTGAGGTATACCTATTATATTTATGGGGTTCTGTTTACTTCAAACATTATAGTGAATGCATATTTCAATATTGAAACCAAATTTAGAAAAACCTTTGTGCAGGCAGATATGCTACAGACAGAGCTCCACAATGATTATGTGTTGTCCAACTTTGTATATAGTATGTACATGTACACAATTGCAGCCTTTAATGGAACTCTTTTTTCATCTGTCTTTTTTGGTGTACAGTAAGTATGTTCAAACCCAGTATGTGCCCCACTGTCTACATATTCGCAGTTGGTAAAAAAAAAAAAGAATTGGAACAGTGGCAAGTGAACGCTGTGTATTATTTAAAGATAAGAAATGTATATAACTCATAAAGTGTTTCTGGTTTACTTCAAGAAAATGACAAAAAAAATATTAACCTTTTTTTTGTAAAATATTGATTACCTAAAGTCTCTTAAACCTAAGTACCAACAATGCAGGGTTGTTAAACCTGATTACATTTCCTCAAATTAGATTTACTCTAAGCAGTTAAGTAACTTGGGTTCCTGGTTAGGGCAACCTGTCATCTCTGGGAACACAGAGTTAATACTTAACAGTAATCATATTTCGTCATAATGCCATAGAGCCATTACCATGTGCCATTTCTTCATGCTTATACATTTGTATTGCAATGATATACTGTACATCCTTGCTAGTCCACAGGGAAGTGGGCTACGTGAAAACAACAAGTACTCACCATGGCCTTTACTATTAACTAGTGTTATTTGATTAAGAACACATGTCGCTGCAGCAGGTTACTTAGATGTAGACAACCCTTCCAGCTGTCCTATAAGAAGGATTATGTCTGAGCGGTAGATAAATAGATTATACCAGACACGCACTGTTTTGCAATGTTGTCACTCTAGTTGCAATTACAACTGAACAATTAAAAAAGGACAGCTGCAGTTCCATCGACAGTTTGTAAATCTACATTCAGAACCGAACTTCAGGTCACTTCATTTTTTAATGAAGCAGCAAAGACAGACTGCTTATGTTTCTTAATTGCTAGAGCAAAATAATTGTAAGCAACACTCAAAATGAACTGTAAGAGTGGATTATTGTTGGTCACCCTCTGCATATTCATTCAGTATCACAGTAGTAAAGGTAAGTGAATTATCTGAACTATATAAGGTGATGTAATTTTTGTAATGTCAGTCATAATTTTATTCATGTAACTTCATTTGATAATTGTATAGTTTTTATATTGTACATATACTATCATGTTAAATGTACAAAGGACAGGTGGTGCAACCTTTATCATGTCATTCCTGACACATTACTCACCATGGATCACTGATTCTTTTGGAAGTGCCATGGTAATGGGCTTTGATGTGCTATTCTGTCTAATTCCTGTAAAATGGGCCCAGGTGGTATGAGGTTTGCCTCATATTAACATACATCAAAGGAATTATATATAATATCAAAATTAGAGCTGTGCGATTTGGTTCTCTAGAAATCTGAACCCGCCCAAACTTTGTGGATGTGAACCGAAAAAACCTGATTTGATTCTTCCAAGAAGATCCGGTCCGACCCGAGTCCTCGGTTCTTCCCGCAGTTCAGAATTTGTATTTTAAATACAAATTTAATGTTTTTGATTGTAAAAATGACATGATTTTAGCAGTTTTTATCAATTTTCAAGAAATCTAAAACCCTAGATTCGTATTTTAAATACAAATTCCGAACCAAAACACTTGAAGGTGGTTTTGCATAACCAAAACACAACAATGAAATTAGGACCAAAAGACAAGGCTCCACGCACATCTCTAATCAAAATATGACACAGTCCTTGCTGAAGAAGTTACCCATTAGAACCTGATTTAGAGTTAGGATTGATGCGCATCCTAGCTTTACTGGGAACCTCTGTGTAAAAATAGAGCTAATCCGTATTTGTATGGTTTATACATAAGCAGATTTTCCCAGGGGGTGCTTGATTTTATAATGTTTAATGTCCATCGATAATGTTCACCATAATACTACTTTCATGTTGTTAAATTGATATCATTTATATGTAGATCTTAGGTTGATGCCCTTAAAATGTAGACCTCTTATTGTCTTTATGAGTCCCTCTTGTATCAGAGGACTGATAGGATGATATTTTTCTCTTCTGTTGGATTCTATAATGAAACCCTCACACTAAAGACATCCAAAATGGCAATCAGCCTCTCTGTCTGTATAATCCAGTTGATATTTATTAAACCATATCAAATTGTATAGATAAGTAAAATTCCTTGCATGACACATAAATTGTTTTGGATAAGATCTCCCTGTGGGGTAGATGGTAACCATTTGCTGTCCTTACCCCCTAAGGGGTCTGAGCTCTTGACAGCAAAAAACTATGCACTCAGTCCAAAACTATGCGCCCTGGGTTCAGGATTAATATATGGTAGAGAGGTACTGGGAAGGGTAAAGACTACAAAAAGGATACAGAAAATTCAATGGAAGCGCCAATACAATACATTGTTGTTGTTTTTTTAATTAGGCAGTTATTCTCCTCCTCCCTGAACTGTGTGCTGGTAGTCTCCTGAATCCTGATGACATGGAGGAGACACTTGTCATGCAATCACTCCATTGGTCTGTTTTGTTACATCTTGAACTAATCCCATCCCTCCTTCTGTAAACAGCCCAGTGTGGTGCACAAAAAAAACATATTCAGCACCTGTGGGGGCGGGGGTTGGGGTTCTGGACAGCAGGTAACCCACCCTAAAGACCCTCATGACATGTGGACAGCCATGTCTTGTTTTCTCAATCTTGCAGTGGTTCACAGTTCAAAACTATGATTTAGAGGCACCATGACTCTTCATTTAATTGATTGTAATTACATATATCTCAGAACATACAATTTTTCCTTTTATACATATGTAGTCACAAGTATCTATATAAGTATGCAGTTTATATATTATTTTAAGACAAGCGGCTACTTATTTAACAATATTTTGTCAGATATTTATTTTGCAGAGCATTACATACATAATTACATTGCTGATGCTATACAGATAAAGGTACAGACAGATACTGTATTTATGCCATAGTCCTCGGTGTGTTTGTTATCACAGTAACACATCTAGCTACTGGAATTGAAAAACTAAATAGAAATTTTACTTAACAGATATCAGATGAAGGCACCTCAAAGGAATTTGCTCATTCACACATAAGTGGCTTTAGCTTTTCCAGGCTGTGCTCGTGTTGAAACCACAATTTATGTACTGTAGTTTATAAAATTCTAATCATATAAAGATATTAATTTAATGTTTTGCATATTTAATTTTGATGTTATTTATTTATTAGGATACATATTGTAACTTTATTATATTATTTCTCCCCCTCTTTCATATTTTAACATGTACGTGTAACTAAAAAGTGCAGGTTTTTAGAAGTGTAAATGTTGACTATGGCAACCACTCAGATTGTACTTGTTTATCTAGCACCTTCTAGAAGATAATAGCTAGAATCTGATTGGTTGCCACTGGCAACATCTCCACTTCACTTTAGTCACTTCAACATACATGTAGAGCATCAGAACTCTGATGCACTTTCCTATGATAAAGGGATGCAGTCAATATACCAACAGTTGAGATCCCGGCATTCAGGAGACCGACACCGGAATCCTGACAGCTGGCGAAATACCGGCTCCCGGAATCCGACAAATGCTCAGTATTTTCACTCGGTTGGTAGGTTCATGCCACCAACCGAGTGGGAAATTAAACTGTGGTGAGTGAAGTGAGACATGGGGCCTGATGTGTGGTGAGCGCTGTGAGCCCGCAATGGGACTCACTGCCTCGCTGCTGGGATTTGGGCAGACAGTATAGTGACAGCCGGCATCCAGTCTGCTGGGATATCATATGTATCCCATAATAAATTGCAAAACTAAATATAATAATAAAAATACAAAGTTAAAAATGAAATCATAACTACAGTAGCAAATCTGTAGTAGACGTCATAATGGCAGTGACTTAATAAGATTTGGTTCATTAGCTGGCTCACATTATTCATAAGGGGATTTCCTACATTCACTACGTCAAATACTGTAACATCCAAAACAGAGATTTAAGCATAACAATTAAAGCCACTGATACATTTTTTAAAGTAATAGCATTGAAAAATATATTGTTTTCATTATTTTTCAATTCCTTTTTGTGCAACTGGCCAGAATTTGACCTGACTATGTTCATATAAGTCCCCTGACATGAGCTGTGCACATTTTACGGGTAGAGAATATAAAATAAAGCTAATAATAATACTACTGTATATGTGAGATTCTACTGTCGCAATCACAAGTAGGAAATCACTATCTCAATGCTTTTTATTATGTAACTTGCAATACTTTGTACCAGTGCCGTGCATATATAATAAATATACTGGTAATTGGGCACACCATATGTTCATACTGCTGTATCCATTTCTCTATTGCTCTCTGAAGACCAGACTGTGCTAGAGCTGTATGTAGGTCTTTAATTGTACAGTAAACGCTGCATGATTTAAGCTGATACTGAGTATTGTTAATGGTTTTCTATTTCATAAACATTCCAAATAATAATTTTTCTGGAAAAAAAAATATTTTATTTAAATTCTCTTTCAATTTAATCTGAATTTTGGGTAGCAGAAGTTTATAAATTCCTCCTACACCCATGTCAATTTGCCTGTTTGAGAAAATTACTGCACTGGATTTTATAGTCATAATAGTATACTGTAGTTGACAAGTCATACAAAATGATATTACATCAGCAGGATCAAGTCAAGGCACACCAGCATAGGAAAAGGTCTGATAGATCCAAGTTCTGGTGAACTTTAATTCTAATTATGTTATCACTCTGCGGACATTATAATATTAATTGTAATTAATGGTTTTTTTTAAAAATAACATTATATAGCACAGTGCAAAACAGCTGTGACACAGATCCGTGTATAGTGCAACCAATGAGCTTTTGTACTATTGTGCCTTCAAATCAGCATGCATGCTTTTTCTAAAGGCTTTTTTTTTTTTTTTTTTTTAAATATCACTAAGATTCTAAGCCCCACTTGGGCATGTACTGAAGACAATGATTACGCTTTCCCTGTAAAGTGTTGTGTAATATACAGGCACTACAGCAGTAAAGGTTATAAATAAAGTGCATCACAAGTTAAAGAAGATTGCATTTGACATCAGGTTTCGATGGACGTTGTTTGGTGAATGAAGTTCTGTAATTATATAATACAATAATTATTCCAAATTCATGAAAATAGACAGTTTTACAATAAAGAATATTGCACAATATAACAGACAGTAGAAACCAGTGTGTACATGAACAGGATTATTTTTTATAAGGGAAGAGGTATGGTAGGCAGGAAGAACTGATAGTAGACAGGAAGAACTGATAGTAGACAGGAAGAACTGATAGTAGACAGGAAGAACTGATAGTAGGCAGGAAGAACTGATAGTAGGCAGGAAGAACTGATAGTAGACAGGAAGAACTGATAGTAGGCAGGAAGAACTGATAGTAGACAGGAAGAACTGATAGTAGACAGGAAGAACTGATAGTAGACAGGAAGAACTGATAGTAGACAGGAAGAACTGATAGTAGGCAGGAAGAACTGATAGTAGGCAGGAAGAACTGATAGTAGACAGGAAGAACTGATAGTAGGCAGGAAGAACTGATAGTAGACAGGAAGAACTGATAGTAGACAGGAAGAACTGATAGTAGGCAGGAAGAACTGATAGTAGGCAGGAAGAAATGGTAACACAGATCTAGCAAGAAACATGCAGTCATATGACCATCGTATGTATCTATAGAGAAATAAATAAAATGCTGTAAACAACAAAGTCGGCAAGATTTTTATCCGGAAGGGGTGCTTAGGAAGATATATTGCTTAGGTCAGAGACAAGGGTTAGAAGATTTATTTATTTATATATTAACAGTTTCTTATATAGCGCAGCACATTCCGTTGCACTTTACACTTAGAACAGTAATAGAGCAAAACTGGGCAAAAACAGACAGACATAGAGGTAGGAAGGCCCTGCTCGCAAGCTTACAATCTACAGCATATAAAAGATATGTTCCTCTCATCATGCATGCATGCATAAGAATAAAAATAAAAAAACATGTAGCCCATACCCAGTGTCGGGCTGGGGCATGAAGGGCCCACTGGGGGAATGCAGTGATAGGGGGCCCATACGTATAGGTGTGGCTAGCCTACAAAGGGGCTGTGGCCAGCCTTCACAGAGGCTTGAAATACACAATTGTCTTGTGTAGTGTAATGCAACATATCTACCATGTATAATACAAGTGCACAGTGTGGAACCTCCTAAGAGGAGGGGGTGGGCCCTCAGGCAGTGGGGCCCACCGGTGGTTTCCCCTGTACCCCTGTAGGCCAGTCCGACCCTGCCCATACCTAAATAATACTATGGCCTCTATCCTGGAGATAGTAGTTGATTTTATGCATTACTGCTATTTGTCAAATAGAAAATTGTTTGATAACACTTTTCATTCAGCAGGTAAAATATGTCAAGCAAATTTTCTGGGAAATTCATTAAGGGATAATATAGTAAAAAATGTCATGGATCCTTTTCCACTGGAGCCTCGAGTCTTTCAAACTTATTTCAGTAGAGACCATCATGCCCACCAGATACATAGTATTGAACCTCTGTGGCCACAGTGTCTCCAGCAATTGGGGTGAAATGATAGAGTGGTAGGGAACATTCTACTAAAGGTGTGTACACACAGTGCGATATGCACTTAACTTTTCTTATGATTTTGACTATATGGTCAAAATCGTAAGGAAAGTTAGTGCATATTGCACCATGTGTACACAGCTTGCGATGCTGATGCACGGCCCCACAGGATCAGCATCGCAAGCAAAAATAGACATGTAAAAGATAGTTAAAATTGTCACTTAGCCAAAATCGGTATCGCAAGCATAGTCATCTTTTCTTGCGATACCGACACAGTCCATGTCTCATAGTGAGAATCGGGCATAGCCCGAATTTCGCCGTGTGTATGGACCTTAAGTTTCACTGGTGTATAAAACCATGTGCAGTGTAATATAGCTAATAGGATATTTCCTTAATTCTAGTTGAAATAGAGATTTTAGCAATTTGTAATCTCATGACTTCCCAAGCCTCCTCATGTGGTGCGGTATCATCTCTGTGTGGCCAACGTAGAGTAGAGGTAGAGGTAGAGTATGACAGACACTACAACTATAACCAAATCAAAACATGCTTTATTTACCATTAATTATAATTCAGTAGTACCTATAAAACACCCAAAATTGCATAAAATTATATATCCATTTAAATTCTTACACACTTGAACAGTTTTAAGAGAACATGGGGGGTCATTCCGAGCTGATCGCTCACTAGCAGTTTTTAGCAGCCGTGCAAACGCTATGCCGCCGCCCACTGGGAATGTATTTTAGCTTAGCAGAAGTGCGAACGGTTGTATCACAGAGCGGCTACAAAAAAATTTTGTGTAGTTTCAGAGTAGCTCAAAACCTACTCAGCGCTTGCGATCACTTCAGACTATTCAGTTCTGGATTTGACGTCACACACCCGCCCAGCGTTCTGCCAGCCACGCCTGCGTTTTTTCTGGCACGCCTGCGTTATTCCGCACACTCCCTGAAAACGGTCAGTTGCCACCCAGAAACGCCCACTTCATGTCAATCACTCTGTGGCAAGCAGTGCGACTGAAATGCATCGCTAGACCCTGTGCAAAACTACATAATTCGTTGTGCCCGTACGTCACGCGTGAGCATTGTACCGAATACGCATGCGCAGAACTGCCGTTTTTTAGCCTGATCGCTGCGCTGTGGACAAATGCCGCTAGCGATCAACTCGGAATGACCCCCATGGTCAGTAATATGTAAAAACAAAAAAACAGTATGTTAAAAACTAAGAAGCCCATTTAAAACTGTATGTACAGTATATTCAACAGTATATTCAAGAGAAATTGAGGCTGCAAAAGATACTGGCTGCATAAATAAATGATATAATAAAAGCAGCCCTTCACTCAGTATCCTCAGTTCCTTTCACTTACATTGAATTTCTTAATAATGCTGTGGCAGTGAATTGAGAAATAGATTAAGAAATGCAATCCTGTTACCTTGATTGATAAAATACTACCACTAGTTATAGTCAGTTTTAAATATATCCAAATATTTTTTCTGTTGTTATAATAGTACTGTCATAACCATTAAGGACATTTAGAAGCTAATTATAAGTGAAGCAATGAACTTCCCAAATCATAAAAAGGGTTTTATCCATGTTGCATTGCAGATGGGGCAGATATAACATGTGCAGAGAGAGTTAGATTTGGGTGGGGTGTTTTAAAACTGAAATCTAAATTGCAGTGTAAAAATAAAGCAGCCAGTATTTACCCTGCACAGAAACAATATAACCGACCCAAATCTAACTCTCTCTGCACATGTTACATCTGCGTCACCTGCAGTGCACATGGTTTTGCCCATTAGCAAGCTTTTTTGGTTTGCTAACAAACCTGAATAACCCCCATAGTCTGTATCAGTGGCGACTCCAGAGGTGGGGCTGCAGCAACGTCCAAAATTCATATATGGGAGCCACACCAACTGCCAGTGATACCAGCCGGTGATGTTTGACAATGTTGCGAGTGGCTCCCCTATTTGTATTTGGCCTGCGCTGCATGCCCACCTCTGTATACCTTTAGTACATCTGCAGATTGCATGTAAATTTAGTGTTGACAATATGCTGTTAATCAAAAATGTACATAATGAGGATTGCATATGCTGGAACCAAACATTGTGCTGTTGCATTGTAGACAGTAAAATATTTCATAATACAGTGATTTAAGTTCAAAAGATGATTTGGAAAACAGATAAGGAAGTCAATAGGTGGGCCCTTATTAGCCTATTAACAGTTTGTATTTTCTTTAAAAAAACAAACAAAAAAACTCAGTGGAATCTTCATGTGGGAATGGAGGTACTAACTCACATATTGAGCCAGAGGCACTGGCAGAAATGAAAGGATAGATGTATATTTGTGACTCTCACACACTGGGGTCCTAACCCTGTTACCTGGTCCAGTGATGTCACCTTACAGCCATCCATGCCCTTTCTGGCTGCCCATGGCCCTCCTGACTCGTTTGTCACTGTTGGAAATAAACATGGGCACAGCAATATTGGATTCCTGTCAGGTGAACACTACAGACCAACCTGGATCAGCATTGCACTAACAAGACTCAAAACTCTTCCTGCCAATGACTGTTATGAGTATACTGGCGACTTTGGTATGTGTCCAGTATCTTGCAGGCATTCCTGTTTTCCCCTGCAAGCACTCTAGGGTTTACCTGCAAACACTCAATGGTTCACCTGCAAGCACTCCTTTTACAGTAGCTGCAAGCACTCTTGTTAATCCATAATCCCTCCTGTCATCTGTACACACTCCTGTTGACTCCACTGGTGCTTAACCAAGTTTCTACTTTATTGCTACTATTGATTTACAAGGATTCCACACTATAATCCTGTGGTTCTCTACCTGCAAGTACTTTGCATTGGCATTCCACATCAGTCATCTGCCTCTATCAAACACCTGTCCTGCTACACATGCCAGTCCACCTGCAAACATAACATTGGTGTAAGTGTTTGGTCTGGTTATCTGGTAGCTGGGGCTAGTGCTGAGTCTCAGATTGCATTTACAGTTCGGTGCTCTGGTATTGGGGCCTTGGTCTGAGTAACTTGTTAGATACAAAGGTCTGAGCTTCCAGTCTAGTTGTACATGGGTTGTGAGTTTCTACTGGTTTGGCTTCCTGGGTTCTCAGTAGTAGGTTCCAGCTCAAAGTTCCTGGATTCAAGGTGCTGGGGCTGAATTAATCAAAATTGGTTCCTGTGTCTCATTCTGGTGGATTCCAGTTCCTATTCCAGTCCAGTCTTAAGAGTAGTTCCCTATTCCCAGTGCTGCCCTGGTCCTGGTAATACATAGATGACTGGAGATCTTATCAAAGCACCTACAGTAATTTCAGCTTTCCTCAAGCATTAAATAGAACCAAGGACCACTATAAAGATTGACAAATACACAAGACTGTGACAGTGGCAATATGTACAAGACTGGTCTAATAAGAGAATATCTTAAATCACTTTTTTGTATTTTCATCAAACCAACCATTATAAAAACAGAAGGCCAATCAGATTATGTATTTCTGCTTTAAATATTAATGTAGGAGCACAATCATTAAACCTATGTGAATCCTGATTGTTAAGTTGATTTATGACTCTTGTTGATGGTGGCAAAGTCTAAGATGTATCTTCCTGCGTCAGCCAAAAGATGATAATGTTGTAATTTTTCATATTTTGTTGCGCTTTAGAGGCACATTCAGGGTGGACAATCCTGGGCCATTTTTTCAATCGGGATTGAAATATGATCAATCCTGGGATTGGCTTCTTTTCAATGTGTCCCACCCCTCCTGCCCTGCCCAGCCCAGATAACTCACCCTAATCTGGATGGGAAGGAGGGTGGGCCACTTGCTGTGAAGCGCAAGACAGTGCAGGGAGGTGGTAAGGTCCGGCTGGCGGGAGGCTGACTGCGTAGCGAGACCTCTGACTTCAAGTCATACTGTGCAGTACACACAGGGGGAGCTGAGCAGGTGGAGCCAACCAGTGTTTGAGTCTCCTGGGGATGCTGAACGCTACCCGGCATAGAAAAACCTGATCCCGGGATTGGCCACCATAGGCACATTCATTAATTTTTTGGGACTTAGACTCAATAATTATAATTTCTAATTACCGCAGATCCCTCTCCTAGTAAATGTTGCAATTTGTAGTCCATATGCTACAGTAGCTAATGGTAACTGATAGTGGTAAATATTGGCATTTTAGCAACCCCTATAGAAACCAATGGGGGCCACTTTTTGTGATAACTGCAGTTTCCCATACATAAATCCAAGTGGTAAATAATATTTGCGGGTACCTACTCAAAAATGTGTTGTTGTTTTTTTTTTCAGAGGCTATCCCACAAATATGTTTTATAAGTATACCCCTCAGAGAGAGATGATAGATAGTACATTTCCTTTTACACTAAATTCCTCAGTAGATCACTTCCTCTGTCCTCTAACAAAACTTGGATTCTAAGTTTAAGTGCTCAATCTGAGCATCAAATCTTCATTCTGCCGATGATGATCATCAGTCAACAATACATTGATGATCAGTGATCCATCTGGGGATTGGCAAAATATAGAATCCCTGACTCTTTAATCCCAATCATTTTTTTGGTCATTATCAGCTGATCAAAGATTTCCAACATGTTGGATTTCCCCCGATTTTACTAACCAGGCAATGGCAGAACACGGGAATTATCACAATAGCTGCATGATGAATGGGCTCAATTAGTCTGTAGGAGCATTCTAAAAGATTTTACTGAAGTAATAAGACAATCAATGTTAACATTTTTAAAGGGGAATTATTAAAGTGGCATTTTCATTTATAATGCAATTTGATGTGTGATTTGCAGACTGCACAATTTTTCAATCAAATCTACACTTAGAAATGATGCCTCATGACAAGTGATGCTTTGAAAATCAGCAAACACAGCAAAAGCAAGATAAAGGCATAAATTACATTATTAAAAAATGGCTCTGATTGGCCAGATTCATTTAGGAATGATGCCTATAAAAAGAATAACATATGGCTAATACTTGTTCTGTCAACATCGAGATGAAATTGGTGGTGTTTTGTTTACTTTGGAAAACATGGAGGAAGTTTGTGTTAAGCCAGAGGTTCCCAAACCCAGTCCTCAATGCACCCTCATCAACAAGGTTTTAAGGATAACCATGCTTGGGCACAGATGACTAACTTGGTACCTAGGTCAATTTGATTTAACTATCTGTGATCAGCCATGGATACCCATAAAAAATGGAGTGTCAGTGGTAGGGTGCCTTGGGGACCAGGTTTGGGAATCACTGGGCACAACCAAGAAGTGTGTTTTGTAAATGTCTGCATGTATGTTACAGATATTCCCCAAGATTACAGATTTTAGAGAGAGTTTTTCCCTGGAATGTCTCTGGTGAGGAGGTGATTCAGAGGTTCAAGATGACTGTCAAAACAATTTTAGCAATTAATATTTAATTAAATGTATAATTAATATAAACTTGCTCTACTCTTGTTCTTTATTAATTACTGTATAATGAGCAAGTAGCAAGCCAGTTAAACAAGCCCTAAGGTCCAAGGTACTGTAACCACCTGGTGCATTGTGTGTGAGTAAATTGAAAACTGCACAGTAAAAGCTATTATTGAAATTGAAAATCCACAGTCTGCTCAAACTTATAAGCACACATACTGTATCACGAGATTTCATATTCTGTGGTTTCTGTTTCAAAGCCACATTTGATGTATGGTGGTTCAAGACAGCACATAGTATAATGCACTGTAGTAATAATCCATTTATCAAGTCTCTGGGTTGTTGTTTTTTTTTTTTTTGCCTTATTATAGTGCACATTAGGTGCTATAGATTCTTAAATAGGTAATTTATTTTTGTCAGTTTATTTTGCCAATGATACACTTAGAAATAGATTATTATTGTTACTTTTAGCACTTGTTCTTATTTATCATGTATTTGGTGTGCGCTTAAAAGAGACAATGCATTATTTATTTGGTGTTTTTTTATTTTTTTTTATTATAATAAACATAGGAAAAGTATATTTTTCTTTATGTATTTAATATTAATTTCTACCAGTTCTTTGCATGAAAGTTTCTGATTTTCATGGTTGTAAATATAAATGAGTGTTAAAAATGTAGTAAGGCTATAGAGCTGTAAATTTGAGACATCTTAGTGTAAGTAAATATTAATCCATGGTTTTGGCGTTACCCGAGGAGCACCCGTAGCAGATATGGTAAAAAGTGACTGGACCATTTTTGTAGTTTATTAAATTGTACACACTGGAGGTGCAATCCAAATTTTGATTTGATTGTCTGTTTGGGTGTTATTGTTCATGCAACGCAAGCCATGCATCGGTAATTATATCATTATGTCAAACCCATTTTCATCCCCTTAGGGGAGGTTTATTAAAATTCTGATTACGTTGTTTTCCTATTTCCCCCCATGCAGAATACTGTACCTATAGTAAATGTCATCTTCCTAACATATCGGGAAGTAAGAGAATTAGTGATGAGTTAGTCAGTGAGTGAGGGCTTGAGCATTTTTGTAGTTTATTAAATTCTACACACTGGAGGTGCCATCCAAATTTTGATCCGATTGTTCATTTGGGCATTTTTGTTCACGTTGCAATGCAAGCCATGCATCATGATTACGGCATTATGTCAACCCCCTTTTCATCCCCTTAGGGGAGGTTTATTCAATTTCTAATTACGTAGTTTTCCTATTTCCCACCTGAAGAATACCTATGTTAATTTCAGCTTCCTAACATATCAGGAAGTAAGAGAATTAGGGGGACATGTACTAAGCAGTTATAAAACTGGAGAAGTGAGCCAGTGGAGAAGTTGCCCATGGCAACCAATCAGCTGCTCTGTATACTTTTATAGTATGCAAATTGTAAATGTTACGTCAATGCTGATTGGTAGTGATGAGTTAGTCAGTCAGTGAGTTAGTGAGGGCTTTTGCATATATATATATATATATATATATATGTATATATATATAGATTATAGTAAAGTGAAATATTTTAAAAGAGCAAGAATAGATACATAGTAAAGTGCACTGAAAAGAAACATACAGAATGATTAAAATAGGCTGGTCAGTTAGCTTTAGAGCCTTTTATGATTAAATGTATGTGTGTTGCTACTATTCTTTTTAAAGTTGATATTGTTTCTATTATTTATAACAAGTTCCTACTTTGTTTCAAATAGCACTTTTATTTTCTACTACATATGTGGGAACTGGAGTATCTCTTTTAGAATAGTTCTTGTGTATATTATAACAGATTTCAGTACAGTAAAAGAAAGGTAGGTTGTATTTAGGCAGATTTCTACCAAGACAAACTTTCTTGCATAGTTCTCCTATCCGTGGCTGGGGATGTTTGCTTGATCTTTCTGTATCAATTATGTTACAAAATCCTCAGTGTTTTGTGCCAATCATTACATCGATCAGTGGATCGGTGTAACCAGCCAATGAGTCCTCACACAGGTGGGTATATCTATATTTTTCCATTCAAAATATTGTGGACTTACAGATGTAGCCAGGCTCATCTATGCTGGCAACAATATATACTATATAAAACACATAATTTTCGGTGGATTTCAAATAAGTCTTATGATGTATTCGATGGTATATCTGCATTTTTTTTACAGTCTATATACTGTATGGTGTTGTACTGTATTAGAACTGCATTGCTAACTTTTTTGGATCATTATGCCTAAAATGGTAAAAAAAAAAAAGCTAATAAAACAGACACAATTTAATAATTGATTAAAACATTCCCCCAAATCTCCAAGACCATTTTTGATCCAGCATAATCCAAAGGTGAAAAGACTAATACATTGCACAGTTGACATAGCTGCACATCAAAATACATGAACAATGGTGGTTTGAAAAAAAACAGCCTTCATGGGGATGGGAAAGAGGGACAACTATTACTTGCTGGTTATTATATTTTAGCCATGGTGTCCTAAATAATTGATAAGTCCTTCACATGTAACGACATAAAATAATTAAAAAATACCTCCACATCAGGGCTAATAGGATAGCTCCTGGCGATACAATTACCCACAGTCATTGACCGCGGGAAATTGGATACCCCCTTAATATTATTTTGGATGGTGGAAGTAACCAGTCCAAAGAGTGCCAACATAGGCTCATTTACATGCAGTAGCGGTATAGCTGGAACCAGAGCGATTTAAGAGAGGAGGAGGCCCGTATCCAGCCTCCTCCATTTGGGCCCCTTCCTCCCTGCTGGGGGCGCTGTAGAGTCTGAACACTGGAGGGCTCAGACTCTACTGCACATGCACAGATCTCTGGGAAAATGGTGCGGCGGTCATTTTCCCAGTGATTTCTCTACTGTGCATGCGCAGAACTTGATTAAAATCTCAGCTGTGCCATTTTCACAGGTTTTAACAGCACCGGTGACATTGGCGCACGACTCTGGAGGGATGAGTATTAAAATAAATGGGTGCAGCGTGTGCGGTGTGGGGCCCCGTGGACTCAGGGGCCCGAGTGCACTGCACACACTGCACCCATTATAGATACGCCGGAGGCTGGAACTTTAGGTTCCCTACAGCAACATTTGCAAAGGACTATGAAGGTTTTTAAGAAGGTAGAATGTCTCCTCCTTTCCTGTTCTGCACTTACTTATCAAAGTAGAAGGAACACAAGACTTCCCTTCCCCTCAGAGAACATGGAAAAGAGAAGCAGAACCTGGATTCTGCACAGTGCTCACCAGCAAAGGGACTCGGATGAGCACATCAGCAGCTGCCTTGCTAGCCTGCTACTCCAGTAGTTATGCCCATAGCAAACAGTGTTCTTAATAAGATATGAGTGTTTACACTTGCTCTGATAAAAGGAAAGAACATAGCGCAAAACTATCGATAAAAGTGTATAATTTAAGCTTTTTATTGTACATGATGTGAATAGTTGAAATCATTATAACTTGCTGAATTATGTTTGGCTTATAGGATTACATATTATACAGTATATGTGGATATTTATACACTATACAATATTAGAATCTATTGAAAGAATTTTCAGATTGAAGTCTACTGGATTTTGTGTTTAATAAATCTTTCAAATATAATACATTATCCATTCTCATAAAGAATACATGTAAAGGCAAACTAGTGTATAGGCATTTTCCAGTATTGATTTAAGAATATCTTCAACCTTTTAACCCTTCTCAGATGGTTCTGTTAAATACAGGAATAGCATCTTAAAAACATATGAAAAAGTAATTTCTGTAGTAATAATAATAATAATAATAATAATAATAATAATAATAATAATTCAACGTCCCATTATTGAACTGCCAATCTGTACCATAACGTTTACATGCCTTACTCATGAACAAACATATAACTTCAAACACCTCACCTTGGTGTGATAGAAAAGAAATGAAACAAGCAAATGCTGGGGCAGAAATCTTTCTTTTTCCCAGACAGTTTTACAGTTAACAAGTTGTGATCAATGAACAGTTCAAAGTC
Organism: Pseudophryne corroboree; assembly: GCF_028390025.1. Taxonomy (NCBI): domain Eukaryota; kingdom Metazoa; phylum Chordata; class Amphibia; order Anura; family Myobatrachidae; genus Pseudophryne; species Pseudophryne corroboree. The sequence goes on along the minus strand of NC_086447.1, from coordinate 422,451,654 downwards.
AGCTTGATGCAAATGCTACAGTCCTTAGCAGGAGATAGCCAAACATCACAGAGACACATCAAAGGCAACTCTTGAGTGTGAGTTCTTAAGGGGTTATGGAAATTCTGTGAAATTTAGATTCTAGTTAGCAATGTTTGTTGAACAATCTAACTCCAGCTTTAACGGCTCCTACTGAAAGTTGTTTTATCAGTAATAATCTGTGTTGTTTAAGTGATTGTTTATAAATGTTCAAGTACGTTTGGGTGGATATTTTCAATGTTAATTACAAATATATATATTGAAAGACAAATGTCAAGCATCTCATTTAAAAATGATTTGAGTTACAAATCGTACTCCTGCTTTTACTGTATAAATGGATAATGACTTTTAAATCTCAATTATATAAATGTCGACATCATTTTGATAATCCTAGATTACCCATGCATTTACAATGTGATTTAAACTCCCTGGAGATCTGTAACAGCGACACATTAGTATTGAGAAAAGTGTCAAGAAACATGTTACAATTTTAATCTTAAATCCTAATAAGTGTTTGGGTTCTTAGAGAAACTCAAAGTAAAATATATGGTAATAAATTAAACCTCACCAGGTATATTGGACTGGGGAGTATCCCAGTGTGTGTGAGCATGTATGTGTGCGTGTGTGCCTGCTGTAACATATAAACATCTTTTACACAATAAATACATGACCTACAATAATGTATAAGGGTAATGTACAATTAAGTCTTTTTTGCTGTTATTTTTCATATATTGTTATAGAAGCCACAGAGGATCATCTAGCCTCTTACCTAAGTATTGAAATAATTATATTTTATTGAACTATAGAAATCATCCAGAAACTGACACCTACATCAAAATTACCCAAATCATTTATATATAATACCCTCAGATTTTTTAGTAGTCTACTGTGTAGCCACTTTGTAAAGTATGTATTAACTTAGGTTTTCATAAAAAAAAAACATGTTAGTTACCCTTCTCAAATATATTTTAAATAAATAGAATTACGCAACTGAATGAGCAGGGAACAAAATCAGCAATCCTTTACACACACAGATCAGGTCCACATGGGATCCGGTCAGGATCTCGGCTGTCAAAATACTAATGCCAGGATCCCGACACAGCTAAGAAGACCAGCGCTGGAATCCCGAATGGGATCAGATTCCCGGTGCCAGATTACCGACACCCGGAATCCCGATCACTCCACTCCTACCACGCAGGACAGGTAAGCCATGGAGGGGGGGGGGGGGGGAGAGGTTTAGGCTGCAGAAAGGGGGATAGGTTTAGACTGCAGGGAAGCGGGGGTAAGGTTAGGCATCATCAGGGAATGTTAGGGTTAGGCTGTGGGGGAGGGAGGGGGGGGTGAAGTTAGGCATTCCCTGGGAGGTTTAGGCTGTGGTGGGGGGGTTAGGTTTAGGCTTCAGAAAGGGAGGGTTAGGGTTAGTGAGGCATTAGGGGAAGGTAAGTATACTTACCTTCCCCCTCTCGGGATTCTCCCTGTCAGGATGCCGTGATCGGTATTCTGACTGCTGGCATCCCATAATGAAACTAACCCTCCTTAACCACTTGTCAGGCATGGTCGCATCAGATGCGACCATGCCTACAAATGCTTTATCTGACCTGGTCACACAGGATGCGACCAGTCAGATAAACAGTGTTAGCAGCGGCAGGGACGAGAAACTTCCCTCCACTGCTGCTGTCAGAGGGACCGGAAGGTCCCTTTGCCTTCGAGCACCCAGTCCCCAGTGTTGCCGTGCTGCCAATCATTGCTGGTCGGTCAGCACGGCAGGATCCCCCACCCCCAGTGGCTGCAGACAATAGCAGCCACTGGTAAGTGTAAATCATCGCCCCCAAGCCACCCTCAGACCCCCCTGTGTACCTGGCAGCTGTCCGGGCACTAAATACTAAAGTCGCGATGGTCGCGATGTTACCTATATTCCGATGGTCGTGATGTTCCCTATTGATGTTATGATGTTTGGCGCAAAAAAATAAAATGAAAATTCTATTTTTTTTTACTAAAATCATTTTGGATAGGGTTAAATTCATGTTCTTCACCTAATTCACTCATTAAAAAAAAAACAATTTCTGAGCGGGTTTTGGGGGGAAAAAATAGTCAGTTAAGTGGTTAAGAGACTATGCAATACAAAAATTAGGTATAATTAAACCTACTGTATTGTGCTGCACTCCAAGAGCAGCAACAGACCATAAGATTAGTCACCAACTTTTATACATATATATAAAATAAACAAAAACGAAAATGATCTCACTTGCACTATAGATACAGTAGCTCCATCAGCACAAAATGTCACAAGTTCACCAACTGGTCTTTCAATATTCATTTCCTGATCACAGAAACGTTTGCTGAGCAACAAGGGAGCTTACTGTATACTGTATATTGCAGCACTGCATGATGGGTGTTATGCCAGCTTTGAACAAACTTTATTCAACAGCCACAATATGGCGTCAATTTAAACGTGTGTTTTTCTATGTGGTATTGTAAGTGAAAAAGTGCTTTTCAGCTTTTTTAACTTATTTGCGCATACAGTAGTATATATAATTTATGTTGCACATGTGAGTACCAATTAACACATTACTTATTTGTATTTGTCTTGCTGTAGGCACTTATCTTGATAAATACACAGCAGTGCATTTGAAACAAGTAGAAAATGTACCTATTTTTATCTTTGGGTACGGCATACCAGTCCATATGCACATTGCCACTGCATACCCAAGTTCCATTTCTGTAGTGGATGATTTCTTTTCCAACTATATTTTATTAATGCCTGTAAGCTCATGTTTTATAACTACATTTATCTGATTGCATTTTATCCTTTTGCGTCACAGCCTATTTCTTGCTGGTTTGTTTATGTACTCACTGGATTGAGAATACCGATATATGTTACAATTTATGAGGATAAGAGGAAGACAGAAAGAAACCTTTATGTGCACATAACCAATTTATAAAAAGTGAGCATACTGTACATGTATTCACAGTGTGACGTATTTATCATGCTTTGGGTGCCATTGAAAGGGAGCAGGGAGATTGAGCATTCTGAATTTACATGTGGTGTGCAGTTGGCCATCAGTATTTCCCCATTGTGTGTCTTTTCTGTATTTTCATGCATGGAGTGGACTATGTATGGACTCTGCCACTGAAAACATCTGGAAATTGTGACATTGTGAGTTGCTGGAGTTATCTATAGCACTAATGATATTGTTATCATTTTTGTTTATATTGTATTAAGAAACTGTTCTGTATGCAGGCACTTTTAAGATCCTTATGAGCAGACTCAGACTGGCCCATAAGGGTACAGGGGAAACCACCGGTGGGCTCCACTGCCTGGGGCCCCACCCTCTCACTTATACATTATACATATGTTACATTATACTGCACAGGACTATGGTGTATATTCTACAGTGCATTGCTGTTATTAATCTGGTACATTATCATGCATGCACTAGCAGTATTTACTATATATATTATTTATCAATGGGGCCCAGACCATGCAATAATGGTTTGCCAAGCCTCTAAGAATGGGCCCCTACCACTGCATTTCCCCAGTGGACCCTTCATGCCCCAGTCCGACATTGCTTATGAGTGCAATTTCTGCCTATTCAAAGCATTTATTACTATAAATATAATAGTTTATCTTTTCCCATGTATTGCTTTGTACAAAAATTATACTATGCAAGTTGTTGTCAATAATCATTCAATGGCCATAAGGCATTCTAGCATTTCTTGTACAATTGAGATGTTTTGACGCAGGATGACATGGTAAAGTCATGTCATACACTGTATTTTACTATAAGTAAATATTAATTTACACAGTCATTGTTACAGTATTTTATCTGATGCTAACAGCAAATTTGTTACTTTTTATATTGTATGTGAACATTTTCATTTGCACATATGTTAATACTTACAAGCTAGCCAAAGCCAAAATTGGGAAAATAATTGAATTCTGTATCATAGTTGCTCAAAATAAATTTTTGCACTGAAATTAATCTTCACTTTTATTTTTATGTAATATTTGTAAATGGATGATATAAAAAATGCAATCAGTGACGCTGAGAGAGGTGAGGGAGCAAGTACTAATTACCCTGGTCCGCCTGTTGCAGGGGCTAGGGACGGGCGCTTGGGTGGCTCAGGTATGCTGCCCTTTCCCAAGTATACATATGCTTAAGGCCAGTGCCAACTTTCCAGTGATATCTTCGGGAAGATAGTGCCCGCACATTGAAATCAGACACTGGCACTGTGCCAGAGTCTTCACTTTCTAGTACACATGCGCCATATCTCCAAATACCACTGGGAGGATATCGCTAGCCAAGGATGAAGGTCTGCTTACCACAAGTAAGGTAGGAAGCGGGTGCCCTCCCCCGCACCCCCTAAAATGATTAGGCCATGCCCTCCTGCATTAGAAGTATAAGACCATACCCCCCTCCCCCCTTCCTATTAATTACATTGGCCCGGCATAGTTCTCTGTGCCCCTAAATGCAATAACTAATATTGCCAATAGGTAATTCATGAATAATGGTGCCAACCAATATCAGAAAAACTGAAAGAAAAAAAAAGACCTAACAAATAAACAAGTTTGATGAATGAACGTTGGTTTATATAAGGTTGACATTTGGCATCACAATATTCCTGCATCAGGAGCCTGATCACAACACTTAGGGAAAATATTCCTTGCACTGTGTAACTCTGTAGCTTCATTCATGTCCAGATGTCCTATTTACAGCCTTACACTGCCCTTGTCACATATGCCCCCATTCTCACTTACTAAATTATAAGTCATGTGCTGAAATATATTGAACACTTTTTGAATTTCATTGGTTGCAGATTGTTCTTTTACTGTACTTCCCAAATCAAACCTGAATACATATTTGAGGACCAGGAGATGTTGATTGAATACAGCAAGATGATCTGACCTCAGCCAAATGGGTTTACAAATAATGTATCTGTTATGACATAAATGAACAGTTTTCAGTTCGACCAGCTCTATACTTATGTGATGTATTACTGGTCAAACATACAGTATGCTCAGATTTGCAAGAATCTATAACTAGTTATAAGTGAAAGAACAATGGACTTCACAAGGCAATTCGCAGAACTGATTGAGCAGTTCTTGCTTTACCAAAGGCGATACAAGTCAATAAAGAACAAAGACAGCTGAAAAATTACAACTTTGACACATGGGAAAACTACAATCTTTTCCAATAACATAAAAGAGGAATGTTAGGGGAGAGATTTTGAGACTGGAAGCTCATTACACCTAATAACCAGCAGAGTTATTTGTTATCTTTTTAGATGTAATCCATTTCTTCTGTACAACATGTTTATAAAACTGTTTACAGAATAATAAAGAACAAAAAGCTGTTTAATACTATTTAAAAGATGCTCTTTGGACAAATGTGCATTTAAATGAAAGAATACACTCTAAAACTACACTATTTATTAAAGGCAAGTAGAACAATTTGATCAACACATTAATTGAGAAATATTTTTAGATTAGCATCTATGGGGACTATTCAATTATTACCGGAATTCCCGGCAAGTTGGGAAAACGGCACTTTCTGACTTTTTTAGGTCGACTATGGAGTCGACCTTTTCAAGTCCAGTGCCGTTTTTCCGACTTGTCGGAAAACACGTGGATCGGCGGATCAGCCATGGATGCACATATTTTGACGAATTTGCGGGCGTTTCCGACAGGTTTTTGGCTCATTTTCAACAATGCCGTTTCGACTTTAGAAAAACTTGGATTGGCATTGTCGAAAATGGGCAAAAACCTGTCAGAAATGCCCGCAAATTGAATAAGGAAGTGTTGGATCCTCTCTGTCAGAGAGGATCCGACACTAATTGTATATACCCCTATGTAAGCAAAAACAATATCCAGGAAAAAAATCCAGTTGTTAAAAGCAAAAAAGATGAATTTAGGAAATATTAATAAGTTACAGATGTGTATACATCCAGTGCTTGCGTTTATTAAATATGGTCTTTCTCCAACACAATTATCAGCCTTTACTCAATCAAAATAAGTAGGAAAAAGCTTTAAATCCTTAACATCAAAGACCAGCAATTTGGTAATGAGAACTTTTTTTGATCATTGGAAGGAAATACACATTTTGTAAGTCAAATTAGCATAGTATGTTTACACATCAATCTTTCCACAATCTTAGATGCAATTAATCTTGATAGCACTCTTTTGATGTTGTCCTTTTTTTTTTTTTTTTTTTTTGCAAAACAATTTTTATTGAAGAAAGGTAAAGATAGGTGTACATAAATCATTGTCTGGGTTCAGAGTGGAAAGGTACAGAAAAAATAGAAACATGAGGTAGTTCGGGGTCATACAATAATAGCCCGGCATGTGGAGGAAAACATGTAAAGTTACATATAATACATGTAGAATAAGGTAACAAATGATAAGCATAGGTTATATTTCACCTCTACCAACCAGGAATAGCATTCAGCATAGTGGTATGCCTGATCTGGTATTAAAGGAACACGAAAGTACCTAATAATAGTAAAGATTTGTTATAAACCTCTATATCTGACCACATAGCCACCTAGTATCTGAGAGTCCACTACAGACAAGGAAAAAGAAACAAAAAATGTAGAAATAAAAACCCTTCTTCAAATCAATTTTCTAGTTTATAAAGAAGAATGGTTAGGTAAAAATGTGAAATCGTATAAATCGTAGAGGAGAGAGAAATGGGAGGAGAAAGAAAGAAAAGGGAAGAGATGGGAAAAGGGAACAGGGGGGGGGGGTGAACAAGACATAACCAGGACAACATACATCATCATTCTCTATAGGAGAAATTATTCTATAAGGCTGGCAGGTTGCATATATGTCCTGTCGACGGAGTTAAGTAAGCAGCACCTACAGGGCTAACATAATTCCAGCATAGCAAATTTAATAGCATCAATCAATCTGTCTATACATATACCAAGTAGTGGGTTCGAAGATTTTTTGGATTCTGAGCTGAGTGGCGTCATCAAAGCTTTGTATAACAGTTTCCCATTTCCTATAGAATCTAGGGGCCCCCGATTCTATGTCAGGCACTAGAGCTTGCCGCTCGTAAAATATGTTGTTTAGTAGAGAGGTTCTCAATTCTGCAATAGATGGAGAATGTCTATGTAACCAATGGGTAAGGATTAATTTTTTGGCAATAGTAAGGATAACTGTCAGAGCAGGTATAATCCTCTGTTTATGCAATCCCAGGTCCCAATCTGAAAAGCAGTAAAATAGGCATGCGGTAGGGAGCTTGTTAATGCGAATTGAAAAGATATCATTAACATGGTTTATCAGTTTGTCCCAGAAAGTTCTTATTTTCCTGCAGTCCCAGAAGTTATGATAGTATGTGGCCTCAGCCATCCCACATTTAAAACATCGACCCATAGAGGCCAGGGTGAAATAGGAATGCTGTTTCGGGGAGATGTAGGCTCTATTTAAGAATTTGAGGTGCGTTTCCTGCAAGGCTGCAGATTTTAAATGTTTAAATGTGGGGGGGAGTGTGGACATAAGTACCGACATGGCCGGGAAATCAGGTAAGTCCCGCAGCCAGCGCGAGAGGAGAGTATGTTGCAAAGGTGTTTTCCCTGAGTCTATAAGAATAGAATATAAATTACGCAGCCTATAACCTATAATTAGATTGGAACGCAAGAGAGGGGTAAGAGGGTCAATGGTTGTATCAAGGGTCATCCCAGGTGGTAGCAACTTTGCAAAATGACGGGATTGTAGGTACATAAAAAATTGGGAGTTGGGTAGACCATACCTATCCGACAATGCAGAGAAAGAGTAGATCACACCCCCAGGGTCAAAGATATCTCGAATGGACGAGATGCCTTTCTCTCTCCACGTCAAGTAAGCACGGTCGTCCAAACCAGGAGGAAATTGCGGATTGCCCCAAAAGGTGGTGTAAGGGGAGTTAGAGAAATTCCTGTGTAATCGTTTATTGATAGATTTCCAGGCTTTATAAGTGTCACGAAAGAGTATGTTGGATTTTAAATGGGAAGGAATCAGTGAGGTAGGTGCATGAAGGAGAGCAGATGGTGAAAAAGGATGAAAAAGGTGTTCCTCTATGTTAGGGAGAGTATATACAGAGCCACCAGAAAACCAATCTACCATGTACCGAAACATAGCTGCATTCGAGAAAGCAGAAATGTCCGGCATCCCAAAACCACCTTCCGTCCTCGTCAGTCGCAAAATATAGCGAGATACCCTAGATTTGTTTTTTCGCCTAAATAAATCTTGTAAACAGGGAATCAAATCGTTGGATATCTGACTTAGAAAGTTGCAGGGGAAGCATTTGGAGGACATAGGATAATTTGGGAAAAACAAAGCTCTTAACAACCACCACCCTACCAGATAATGATAGAGGTAAGTCTATCCAGCCGTTAAATATTTTCTCAGCCGAGGAGTAAATCTGGTGGAAGTTAGCAGAGTAAAGGGCGTCTAGATTAGGGGGAATCATAATGCCTAAGTATTTAAGTGGGGAGCGGCAAAATTGTGTCAGTGTGGGAGATAGGAGGTTTGAGGAGTGGCCAGAGCCCAAAGGGAGGAGGCGCGATTTGTCATAATTCACGCGAAATCCCGAGAAGGAGCTAAAATGGTCTATAATATGTTTTACAGCAGGGATGGAAGATTGGGGATTAGAGATAAATAAAAGCATGTCATCGGCAAATAGACTGAGTTTCACTTCAGTCGATCCAACGACGATACCGGTATATTCTAGAGACATGCGCAGTGCAGTGGCCAGGGGCTCTATAGCTATAGCGAATAAAAGAGGTGAAAGGGGGCAGCCTTGCCTGGTCCCTCTATGAAGAGGAATGGGAGAAGAAAGATAATTGTTAGAGAGAATTTGGGAGGAAGAGTCATGATATAGAAGGCGTACTGCATGGGTGAAAGCATCCGGGAACCCAAACCTGTGCATGGTGTCAAAAAGGTTATTCCATGTGACCAGGTCAGAAGCCTTCTCAGCATCAAGGGATAGAAGGGCATAGGGCTCCTGGTTTCCTGAAGTCTCCAGCCACTGCATGACAGCCAATATCTTACGCACATTCACCGTAGAATGACAACCCCAAATAAACCCCATCTGGTCCTCCTGGATCAGAGAGGGCAAGAGAAGCTTTACCCGGTCTGCCAAGATCTTGGTATATATCTTGTAATCCGTATTCAAAAAGGAAATAGGTCTATAGGAACTGGGAAGCAGGGGGTTTCTCCCGGTTTATGGAGAATTTTCAGAATCGCAGCATTGAAGTAAAGTGGAGGGGGGGTCCCGGTCAACAGCAAGTTGAAAAGCGTACAAAGGGGTTTGAGCAATTGAGGGGCCAGTATTTTATAGTATTCATTGGTCAGACCGTCAGGCCCAGGGGTTTTGCTCGATTTCAAACAGTGAATTGCGCGGAGCACCTCCTCCTCAGTAATGGGGTTTAGTAGAAGTTGGGACGAGGCAGAAGACAGGGAGGGAAGAGTAAGGGAAGACCAAAAAGAGTGTTGTTGTTGGTGATCAATGGAGGGTTCGGAGTATAATGAGGAATAAAAGGACTGCAGAACTTCAGACACCTGGCCACAATCATGTACCACAGTGCCATCAGCCCCAGTCAAAGCATGGATAAGTGTCGGGGGGTGTTGACCTTTCAGGAGATTCGAAAGCAATCGACTGGAACGATTGCCAAATTTATGGAATCTACTTTGAGACATAAATGTTAATTTAGATTCAGTTTGAGTTAACAGTTTGTCAAAAAGGGATTTTTGTTCATAGTAGAGTTTTTTGGTAATCGGGGTGGGGGAGCGTGTAAATGCCTGGTAGGCGTCAGTAAGTCTAGATTGAGCATCAAGGTAGAGTGCTTGCGTGTCTTTCCTATGTTTGGAAGTGAAGGAGATAACAGAGCCTCTTAGTACGGACTTAGATGCTTGCCAGAACAGGAGCGGTGAATCCATCTCTGCAGCAGCATTACAATGTTTAAAGTCCGCCCATGAGGCCTCCAGCATATTTCTAAATTGGATGGAATTGGTTAGGTAGGATGGGAAGCGCCATTGTCTGACAGGGCCTCTATTGGGGAAGGTGGCGAGAGCCATCCAGCAGACCGCATGATCAGATAAGGACACAGGTTCAATTTCAGAAGCCTGCACCTTGGTAAACATAGAAGCCGAGATGAGCAAATAATCAATTCTCGACAATGTGCCATGAGCAGCCGATAAACATGTATATTCACGGCCGACTGGATGGCAAGCTCGCCAGACATCCACAAGATGCAGCTGTGACATTAAATATGGTAAACCATATTTGGGGGTATAACGGCTAGATCTGGGTTTAGTATTCCTATCAAGAGCATTGGATACAGTAGAATTAAAATCACCCGCGAGGATCAACTGTTTATGAGAAAGCGGATGCAGTTTAGTGGCAATAGACAGAAAAAAGGGTTGGGGATCAATATTGGAGGCATAGACATTACACAAGAGAAAACGAGAATCATCTAGAGTGGCGTCCACAATGAGAAACCTGCCTTCAGTATCTGACTGGGAGGAGTGAAGGTCTACTTGAACAGAGCGTCTAACCAAAATGAGTACCCCACGGGCCTTAGCGGTAAAGGGGGCAGACGCCAACACCTTCCAGCCCAGGCAGTTAAGCTTGTCAATCTCAGGGGGGAGAAGATCAGATTCTTGGAGGAATGCCACATCCACATGCAGTTTAGACAAATAAAGTAAGATTTTCTTCCTCTTTATGGGGGAGTGGAAGCCACCAACATTATATGTGCAGAATTTTAAACTGGCCATCTAACAGCTAAAGAAAGGTATGACTCATGGCAACATATAAAACCGATAATGTCATATCTACAAAATACATTGCTATAATGGACATATAAAACAGACAGGACAAGACACAGAGAGGAGAGAGCAATGGGTAGAAAAAGTGGGGGAAAGTAGAGCAGAGGATCCAGAAAAGAATGTATCAAAAGATTAGCATTAAAAATATACTTCAGGTACAAAGAAAACATAGATTGACCTATAGTTCGCCAAATGGAGAACCAGGTAAGAACTCCAGGCTTGCCCCAGCCCTGGAACTGAAAAACATTAAGCATAGCTTATACATAGAACAAACAAAATACGAACTCAGAAAACATGTGGAGAACATTAGGGAGAAGGCGCCTTAAAAGAAAAAAGGAAAATCACATTAAGAATGAGATTATTGGCAATATAGTACCCGACATGGCACCCATGTCAGTAAGAAAGGCGCTACCTCCCAGCAATAATTTCAAAAACTCCCAGCGATTATCAGCTATAAAAAGAACAAATATAACAGAGCAGCAAAGTAATCGCCAGTGAAGGAGGAAATAACCACGCTAAGAGGTTTCATATCCGTGGTCAGCAGTCAGGAGCCAAGTCTGTTGAGGGTAGGTGCAGTGAAGAACGGCCATTCTCCTCTTCCAACAGATAGGCTTCCGCATCAGCTACGGTGGAGAAGTCTGTAAATGAGGATCCTTTGAACAGGCGCAGCCGAGCCAGGTATATGAGAGCAAATTTTCTGTTTGTTTTGGCCAGGCGGGAACAAAGTGGGGTGAATTCACGTCTTGCCCTAGCCACCTCTGCAGAATAGTCCTGGAAGATAAAAATCCGCACGTCGTTCTATTGTAAATTCCGCTTGCGACGAGACGCAGACCAAATAGTGTCTTTGTGGATATAATTAAGACAGCGGAAAATAACAGCCCGGGGTCGGGTATCTTGTGTAGGCCTTGCAGGACCAATGCGATGGGCCCTCTCTACAATCATACCCGCGCAGGAATCTTGAATATCCAGCAAATCAGGCAGCGTGTCCTGTATGAATGAAAAGAGTGCTGGCCCTTTAAGAGCCTCGGGCAGCTCAACAATTCTCAGATTATTTTGTGATCTGTTCTCGAGGTCGTCGACTTTATTGAGAAGTTGGTAATGAGATTTCTGAAGAAAAGCGCACTGCTCCTTTAAATCGGCAACGTCATGAAATGTCTCCCCGAGACGCTGTTCATTAGCCTGCACCCGTTTGGAAAGCTGTTTGAAATGTGACTTGATGTCATGCACTGCCTGCGTTACTTTGGCAGCATGGGATTCCATGATAGGGTTAATGGAGTCTTGAATTGCCTTTACCATATCAGAATATGTAATTGGGCCCTCAGCCTACTGTGTAGTCTTATGAGACTTCTGTGTATTGGTCAGTATGCACAGGGAGAGCTGTGGCAGCAGAGGAGTCAGTTGATGAATGTAACTCAGGGTCTGTGTGCACTTGCTGCTGCTGAGACTGTGGCTGCTGCCCGGCGGCCATCTTGGAGTCCCCCTTCGTTTTTGCAGGACGCTGTTTGAGGGGCTTTGCCGCTTCAGGGGCGGCCAGGAAGCGCTCCATCAGGGGCTAGCAGTGTTCCCACAAGCAGGTGAGCGGTCCGGGAGCGGGGTGTTGCGTTATGCACAGCGTGCGGGCTAGCGAGGGCTGGGGCGGCACATGGAGCTCACACTGCTGCTGCTGCACGCATCGGCGCCATACCCGGAAGTCTTGATGTTGTCCTTTTATTAACATATCTTTGTCTTCATTGCAAGCGCCCTTGCTAGCTGGTATAATTTGGTGCTTTGGGCTACCAGCTGCCTTCAGCTGCATTCTGCATGCTCATGTGTGGTGTCAAGGAGACAGGCAGAGGCAGGAGAAGACTGGAAACATTCAGCATGGGTCAAACACAAGATAGCGGTTCAGACTTTTCTATCATTGCTCCAGATAAACGGACATTACTTAAACCATAAGGATGCGGCTTGTCAGATTTGAAATATATAGGGGTGCTGACATCTCTGTTGGGGCCTGGTACTAGGAGGGGCATGGCCAACGTGGGGTAGTGTGGCCAGCCCTCCTCCATAGAAAATATTTTTTAAAAAGTGCAACACAGGGAGGGAGCCAGTGGCAGTTTTTCTGTTGTAAAATGTTTTTGTTGTTAGAGCATTCACCTGGTATTGCCCTGCTTGGTAAAGGCAACACCACTTGGCTGGAGGGTCCAACATGTAAAGTCTGAAGGAGAGTATTACACCAGTGTCTAGTTTTTTTGGATATTGGTTTTAACTATCAATTCTATGCCATCATACAATGTTTTAGACTAATTATTCATACTGGGTTTCAAATTTCAAGAGTCATCAATCATTAATTTAGAAATGTACACCACACATTTCTCAAGCCTAGAATGTAAATTGTGTTGCAATTAATCTGCTGTGAAATTATTTTTTTTAAGGTGCTGCAGCTCACGGTTATAACTTGGGTTGTAATTAGTGCCGCTGCTCAGGGCACAAGGCCAAGGGGGCGGCACTGTTGCTGCCCCTTTGGTCTTAGAGGAACACTCTATGCAGCCTCTGTACCAGAGCTGCAATAGTTACCAGGCACTAGGAGCTAGTGGCTTGCCAGAGTCATGATCTGTTACATCAGATTCTGTGCAATGCACAGCTATACCATGGATTTTTCCTCCCCGCTTTCCTGTATGAGTGGACATGCCCCTGAGTGTCCCGCCAGAGCCGGTCCTAACCAGTATGATGCCCTAGGCAAGATTTTGGCTGGTATCCCCTAGCACCGCCGCTAGTTCCGCCTCTTACCCTGCACCCCTTTCCCAGCACCATCATCCCTCACCCATAATAGTCCTTATTTTTTGTGCCCCTACCCCCTATATTTTAAATAGGAACAGTGCACACATTCAGCGCACAATTCAAAAAGGGGTGTGTCTTGCTGGGAAGTAGTACCCCCAATTCAAATTATGCCACACAGTTGTGCAACTTTATTCACATTTTATGATGCGATAGTGTCCCTTATTCATGTTACATCACACAGTAGTACTACTTTACCTTATATACGTTACTCCTCACAGTAGTGCCCCTTATTCACATTACATCACACTGCACTGCCCCTTATTCATATTACACCACACCACACCATATTGCTCTTTATTCACATTAGACCACACAGTATTGCCCTTTCTATACGTTGAACCACATAGTAAAGTTCCTTATACACATAATGCCACACATTAGTAATGCATTTATACACATAATAGCATACAGTAATGCCCCTCACACATGTGACACACATTATAAATGTCCTTATAAACATAATGCGCCTTACAGATTATGCCAACCTTTATTAATGACCTTATACACATAATGTCCCTTACACATATGCCGCACATCGGCCCTCATTCCGAGTTGTTCGCTCGCAAGCTGCTTTTAGCAGCATTGCACACGCTAAGCCGCCGCCTACTGGGAGTGAATCTTAGCTTAGCAAAATTGCAAACGAAAGATTCTCAAAATTGCGAATAGAAATTTCTTTGCAGTTTCTGAGTAGCTCGGGACTTACTCTGCCACTGCGATCAGTTCAGTCAGTTTCGTTCCTGGTTTGACGTCACAAACACACCCAGCGTTCGCCCAGACACTCCTCCGTTTCTCCAGCCACTTCCGCGTTTTTCTAAGAAACGGTAGCGTTTTTTCACACACTCCCAAACTCCCAAACTTCTTAGCAAATTTACTTGGCGCAGTCGCAGTGCGAACATTGCGCATGCGCAATTAGCGGAAAATCGCTGCGATGCGAAGAAAATTACCGAGCGAACAACTCAGAATGACCACCATAATTAATGCCCTTATACACATAATGACACACAATGGTGGTCATTTTGAGTTGTTCGCTCGGTAATTTTCTTCACATTGCAGCGATTTTCCGCTAATTGCGCATGCGCAATGTTCGCACTGCGACTGCGCCAAGTAAATTTGCTATGCAGTTAGGAATTTTACTCACGGCATTACAAGGTTTTTTCTTCGTTCTGGTGATCGTAATGTGATTGACAGGAAGTGGGTGTTTCTGGGCGGAAACTGGCCGTTTTATGGGAATGTGTGAAAAAACGCTACCGTTTCTGGGAAAAACGCGGGAGTGGCTGGAGAAACGGAGGAGTGTCTGGGCGAACGCTGGGTGTGTTTGTGACGTCAAACCAGGAACGACAAGAACTGAACTGATCGCACTGGAAGAGTAAGTCTCGAGCTACTCAGAAACTGCAAAGAAATTTCTATTCGCAATTTTGAGAACCTTTCATTCGCAATTTTGATAAGCTAAGATTCACTCCCAGTAGGCGGCGGCTTAGCGTGTGCAATGCTGCTAAAAGCAGCTTGCGAGCGAACAACTCGGAATCACCCCCAATGTCCCTTACACATATGCTGCACATTATTAATGCATTTATACACATGACACACATAATGCCCCTTACACATATGCCCAACACTATTGCACAACCAACCCACTCACACACACACAGTACTCACATGGCGACTAATACGGTGACCTCTGCCTCTTCTTGGATACAGATTTGTCCTCATACATCTTGCCTCAATACCCCACAGAGCAGGAGATGTCTGTCGTGAGTCATCTGTCAGCTCTGCTAATGTCAGGCGCCTTTTTGCATTGTTATGTGGCTAGGATGCACAAGCAGCTTCTGCTGATTAAAATGATATGTGACATGCCTATATTATGTGTGCAACTGTGACTGTATCTGCATACGAAATGCTACGTTACAGTGATTTCCAGGAAAACACCGTAACGTAGCATTTTGTGTGCAGATACAACCACAGTCACACACAGACTACAGGCATGCCACATATCATTTTAATCAACAGAAGCTGCTTGTGCCCCTAGGCATGTAAAATGCCCTAGGCATTTGCCTAGTTTGCCTATGCCTAGGGCCGGCTCTGTGTCCCGCTATAATGGGAGCCCCAGTGAAACACTATTTATACTATTTCACCACTGCATTATATATCAGGGACGTGTGGTGAGGTAAATGGCTGAGGGAGCACTAGCTACTGTAGTACCCGAGCCAGATTTACACAGAAAATATGAGCCCAAGGGTTCATGTGGGCATTATACACAAGTGCAGCAGTATATACTGCTGGAAATTTGGTGAGATTTTAAAAGAGACTTGCAGAAAAGATAGGCAGAGAAGGCACTGCATCCCCTGCTATAGTCTTTTTTCTCTAGAGTTTTGATTATAAAAATTATTAGAATAATACAAAGAAGATATTTCTAATATATTATTTGCATTTTTCATATACTTTATATAGACAAAACTCTGGAATATACATATATGCCTCACCTGCCTCACCCCACTGTACGTCACTGGTATATACAGACACCATTTTTGCCACCACTGACTATAGGCTACACACTGTGTGTGAGCGAGGCTGACCACAACACCCAGCATAACTCTAGAAATGTTCCTGCCTGCCACTGGTGAAATCATTGTAACCTGTACATTGTTGTTAACACTGTGTTACCTGTTCCTACCTGGTTAATAACCACTGGGTAAGTGATCTACTTTGTGGACTAACCTTCATTTGCACACCGCTGCCACCTACCACCATAGTGCCTGCCAAGAGTTGGCACCTATATTTGGCCTGCAGTTTGGTTGGAAAGGCACCCTGCAGATAGGAGGATCTGCATGAGAGATACCCAGCTCAAACTTAGTATATACCCACCATTCATACTGTACATGTGTAAGTAACAATGGACATATAACCAGTGATGCTGAGAGGGAAAGGGGGAGGTACACTTTACTTGGGCGTGGGCTGGGTTGGTTGCAGCACTACTAGGACAAATGTCTTCTCAATTGCAGCACACAGGGTCGTGCATAGTATTTTTTCACATTTTTTATGAGGGAGTGTGGCCATGCCTCCCCTAAATTTGGACACACACCGCGGTATCTGGGTGCACTCTTGATGTGCCTGTATACAACTGACATGTTTGATCTTGGCACCTACAGGTCTAACAATGTTTGTGGAGCGCAAAGTAGACTTTGGCTTCTGTAGAATGCTAGGAAGACACTAAGCTCTTCAGCTGCCCAAATGGTGCTGTACACAAAGTAATGCTTTTAGCTGTGAGTTACATGGTCACATAGGAGTGATACTATAGTCATTTTAAGATTTTCCCCATAAACAAGGCCGCAACTGGGGGGGGGGGCTAAGGGGGCATGTGCCGCGGCTGCAGGATTTGAGGGGGCGCCAAAGAGATACAGAGGAGCAGTTATTTTCTTTTAACCGGCAGTGCTGTGCTGCTCCAGTGAGACAGCAGATGGCTCCCGGGGCAGTGTCTCTGTCCTACATGTCTGCCTGCAGCTGGCTTCGACGCTGTGCAGGTGAGCTCCAGTGCTGCGACTAGCGTGCAGTGCACAGTGCAAGCTATAGAAGCAAGCTGTTGGTGCTCTGTTTTTCAGTAGGCTATGATCCCAGCACCAATTGATAACAAGCTGCCCGCTACACACCATTGAGAGGACACACTGCCCCGGGCTTTTGCTTGTTAACAGGTGCAGTCACCGATGTTACAGAAATCAAAGGCTCACTTTGCTAGCTATCCACTTGACAGTGGAAACTAAGAACCTGGACAACCTCCAAATCACTGAGTATCACTACAGCAGCTTTGTGGTGAGTTTAAAGACAGACTTTATTATCGGCACTGTGCTCCCAGTTAACAGTATCAACCTCCGCTTTGCCTCCCAGATGGGGGGATTTGGTGTAGCTTATAGGGGGATGCAGTGTAGTGATGTATACGGGCATGTAGTGCACTGATGTGGTGTATCATATAAGGGGATGTAGTGCAGTGATGTAGTGTAGCATGTAGGGTATGTAATGTAGTGTATAGGGGCATGTAGGGTAGTGATGTAGTTCAGCATGTAGGGGATGTAGTATAGTGATGTAGTGCAGTGGCTAGGGGAATGTAGTGCAGTGATGAAGTGTTATGATATCGTGCAATGTATGGGGACACACAGGGGAGCATGTATAGTGGAACACGCTGCTGGGGGGGCATGTGACGCTTAGGGCATTTGGGGCACATTGAGGGATATTTTACAATAGTAACCCCTTTTTTTATTTTTTTCTATAATCTGATTATTTTAGTCTGACAGGGTTTGTTTGCTTTTTGTGGGGTTTTTTTTTTTGGGGGGGGGGGGGGGGGGCAAATGACTGCCTTGCCCCGGGTGATGAAAATCCTAGTTTCGGCCCTGCCATCAACGCCGCCTTGGAATAGCAAGATTACTAAGATGCTTATTTAATGAAACTCTGCACCTCTGCCACCATAGAATGAGTTAGGTCTTCATTTTATTCACTAACTGCCATCTGTGTTACAACCCCCAAAGTCCTGGTGTCATAGGCTGAAGCCTAATGGTAGATCAGGCACTGTCTATAAGGCATAAAAGACTTTCAGTACTAAAGTAGAGCATATAAGAAGGCTATAGAGAACCATCCGGAAAACTACTGGCCATACAAGAAGTATTATACTGTGCAGGAGGTGCAACAGGCATGGAATAAGGATACAACAGGCATGGAATAAGGATGCACGACTGGACAATGTGGGAGCTGACAAAATACTGGGAAAGGGGAGCCAAGATAATGGGCAACTTTGTTGTGTAATGGTTAGCATTGATGCCTCACAGCACTGGTACTTTGAGTTCAATTCCCGACCAATGCTCTTTCTCTGTGGTCCCACATTCCAAATATATACTTGTAAGCTAACTGAGTTCTAACAAAATAATGAATCTTAGTGTACATGTATTTCCATGTGGTAGGTGCAAAGAGTTTGTACTGTAAGTACCACTGGGGCAGTGTCTGATGTTAATGGGTAAATTACTGTATAATATGTGTGCCCTATACAAATAAATTGAGCAAAAGTATGATCTAATGTTCAGCAAATTAAATAATTTGCCATACTTTTAATAATTTTAAAGCTCACTTGTTTTTCAGCTGAATCAGCATTAGCTTGCCTTGTCATTGTATCCTAGAACTTTTAATCCTCACATTCAGCCTGTAATTTAGCCTCTGCTTTATGTATTGGAAATTGTAGACGTTTTATTTTTTGGAACTTTCAGCTATTGATTTTAGCCACTTTTTAGCACACCTACTGTACACGGCAACCATGAATACAGTTACAGCAATATTTAAAGTCTTACTACCCTGCTGTAAGCTTAGTACTGTAGCTAGAGATACTGAATTAATGACATGATCACAGTTTTATGGCTTTATTGCTTCTTTTATGAATCTATTCTGATTTCTTTGGTATAAAAATATAAATGCCTATATATGTTTCATTACAGGAATACGTTCTTATTATGCTGCAGAGTTATTGCTTTTCTCCTGACTGCCATACAGCACACATTTAAAACAAGAGAAAGCAGATGACGATTTTAGCAGCAACATAAACGCTTTATAATAGGAAAGAATACACTGTCACACAAATACAATCCAGCTACAGCACACATGGCTGCATAGAACTAGAAAAACATACTGAATTTCACAACAATATATACATGATTTTCGTACTATATTACATTTATAAGTTAAAAACTGCTTTTTTGGGAGAAAGTGGATACGAGAGTGTAAAAGTGGCACATTGAGCATGGAATCAGTACAAGGGATTTGGGTGGTCATTCCAAGTTGTTCGCTCGTTGCCGTTTTTCGCAATGCAGCGATTAGGTGGAAAATGCGCATGCGCATGGTACGCCGCGCGCATGCGCTAAGTAATTTAACACAAAACTTGGTAGATTTACACAAGCTCGAGCGACGTTTTGTCATCGCTCGAGTGATCGTAGTGTGATTGACAGGAAGTGGGTGTTTCTGGGCGGAAACTGGCCATTTTCAGGGAGTGTGCTAAAAAATGCAGGCGTGCCAGGTAAAAACACAGGAGTGGCTGGGAAAACGGGGGAGTGGCTGGCCGAACGCAGGGCGTGTTTGTGACGTCAAACCAGGAACTCAACGGACTGAGGTGATCGCAGTCTAGGAGTAGGTCTGGAGCTACTCAGAAACTGCAAGGAATTATTTAGTAGCAATTCTGCTAACCTTTCGTTCGCAATTCTGCTAAGCTAAGATACACTCCCAGAGGGCGGCGGCCTAGCGTTTGCAATGCTGCTAAAAGCAGCTAGAGAGCGAACAACTCGGAATGAGGGCCTTGGAAAGAAGATAAACTGGAGTTATCTTTCCTACTCAGCTTTTGCAGCCAGGGTCGGATTAACAATTGGGCAGGTGAAGCTGCAACTCCATCAACCCATGAAAATATTCCCACAGTACATAGGCTGCAGATTGCTACTTGTGCGGGTAACTAGAACTAGATGGGTAACTAGCAACTAGAATCTTAGTAGGTGGGCAGGCGGTGCCGTTAGTGTCAGGCAGTGCACATGCATTCTGCTTTTTCTGCCTGTTTCCCAGTGGGGCAGTGGGCAAGGTTAACTTATTCTGCTTGAGAGAAATCACTGAGCTCAGGTCTTGCCGAAGGGGGCAGCACCTTGGTGAGGCTATGAGGGTACTCCAGGCAGTGCTGTTGTCCCTAGCAGCTGGTGGCCCCACCCCCTCAGCATGACATTGTGATGCTATAATTTTAGGAGGCATGGGGGTATATTCAATTGAAGTCGAAAACTGCCATCTGTCGAAAAAACGGCAGTTTTTGACTTTTTTTAGGTCGGAAGGGGTTCCAACCTATTCAAAATTTTCGACAAGTTGAAAAATTAGACTTGTCGAAAAGCACTACTACTGGGAACAGTAATCTGTGCCGAGCGCAGCGAGGCACCTTCCCGAAGCATGGCGAGCGAAGTGAGCCATGCGAGGGGACACGGTGCACTAATTGGGGTTCCCTGTCACTCTAAGAAGAAAACTACACCACAAAAAAGTTTGAAAAACCCATGTCGACCTTTTGACCTGTTGACCTTGCACATGTTGACCTAGACACCCTGTCGACCTAGTGCATGTCGACCTAATATGTGTCGACCCAACGACCCATACCCAACAAGTGCAAACGTCAAAAAATATCCTCAGGGGTGAGAAGAGGTTACATTTCTCACCCTAAAACGCTCTTAGCTATTCCTTTGTTACCTAAATTGCCAATCTAATCTTCCTCAACACTCCCCTCCTGCCCTTTCCAATTGGCCGGTGACTTCCAAGACATCTCCCACGCTGATCATAATTTATTGAGAGCTCTCCCTCACTCCCCTATGCCTTCAATGCTTCAGTCACTAAATCAGAACTCAGCTATACATTAAAGCCCACTGAACCTCAGCCTGATCTCTAACCATTGACCCAAATTATGGGATGTTTTCTCTTTCTCTATCAAACTGTCCCCAAATCTTCAATAATTAAACACTCCCAGAAAAACTCAACTATTCAGTAGCAGGGGGGAGATATACTCAGCATTTGAGAGTGATAAAGTAGAGAGAGTTAAAGTACCAGCCAATCAGTGTCTAACTGAAATGTTACAGGCTGTGTTTGAAAAATGGCAGTTAGGAGCTGATTGGTTGGCAGTTTATCTCTCTCCACTTTATCACTTTAAAAGGCTTAGTACATCTCCTAGTCATCTAGAGAATGCCATATGTTTCATACTTGAAGTACTTGATGCGCATCATTAAACTATTTCAATGGAGCAAATCTTCTACAATCTCTGTGATATCCTATAAAAAGAAACCCTTTATTTTATTTATTTACAGTTTCTCATATAGCACAGCATATTTCATTGTGCTTTACAATTACTTAAAAGAATCCCCATGTTTTTTTTTTATCTAGGTGAGTACAAGAAGGTAAATGTTATTCTAATCTAAAATGTTAGTAATCATATTTCTAAATCTGTCATAAGCCTTGTCATTACTTTAGCCCTAACAGACGGCCAAAGTACCTAACAGTACACTATGCCATTCAGTTCAACTGCTACATGTAAACACAAGTTCTAAATTCATCTCACGCCTTAAAAAGGGATTAAATGAGATTAAAACAGAGTGACCCAATGGCTGCAACATTCTACTAAACAGTCTTTATAATACACATTGGGAATATATATTAAAGGAACTGCAATGAAAAAGTAACAATATACTGTAGTTAATATGCATACATTGACTTGCACATTGCTGTGAACTGTCAAGAGATAGTTTTAAAAATTCATGTTGGTAGTGATGTAGATGCCTACCACACAGACTGCATAGAGAACACAGAAATAGCTTTACATACTGCTCCTCTGAGCACACAATATTCACTAGCCGTGCATGATGAAATCTTTTCTTTCCCATTATACCTTGCAGAAATGATCATGGTTAGATTAAAGAATGATATATTTATAGCAATACTGGTAACTTTTTATCAGTGTTGAACTTTTAAATATGAAATAAAACCCAATGAGAATAGATGTATGTATTTTAATAAATCATATGTTATTGGTGTAAGAAATCTGTGACACATACCTCTGAATATCACACAGTAGATATCTTTGTACTGTACACTGATTTGCATCTTACATCCCATAAAAGCAGTTTGTCAACACCAGTAACCATCTCCCTGGATAACCACAGTTTTGCATGACTTCCCTCACTTATCAGGGTATACAATAGACATAAAGCACACCTGCTCTTATGTTATGGTAACATAGAGGGGCAGATGCAGTGCGGGCAGAACAGTACAGTTTGCACAGTGCATCTTGGGCCTGATTCTGGGTTCCATGCAAAAGCGCACACAGCAGCGTCACCTATACAAACTTCTCCCCTCGTGTACATCCATGCAGTTATTTTGAGATGCCCAATTTTAGTGCCTGTGTATGTTATAATACCGATCGGTGTGCCGTTCTAGGTCAGACCACTGAAATGTGCCTCAGCCCTATGGCAGGAGTAGTTTCTCTGTCTGACCATGGCCTCCTATGCCTGCAGCTGTGCGTTTGAGAATGGAGTTGCTTGCAGTGACACGCGTGAGACACTCACATAACACGCCCACTCAATAGACCATTTTTGTGTACACTACTAGCCAGCTCCCAGTCACTCCCAGAAATGGCCATCACTTTTCCATGACATTTCTTCTGCTGTCTGGCCACAATGCAACAGCACCTTTGTGTGTACTCTGTATAACCCTTACACTGTACGGGTTTTTATATATTAATTTACACCCATTCAAATAGTTGCTCAACTACATGAACATCGGCATTGTGTCTGATTCAGAATAGGCCCCTTAAGTATACTTCCACTATGCATACTCATAAATATATGCATATACCTGTACAGACTGCAACGTATCAAAACCTATGATCAGGAAGTCGGAACAGAGGGGGAAGGGACATTCTCACATAGGCAAATATCAACTAGTGCATATTCAGGGGATGGCTTGTAAAATTTCACCCAGTTGCCAAGCACATAGCACTGGCCCATGGGTAGCAGACAATTCATAATAGGTGGTTTTAGGTATACAGGTGCTGATTTTACATATATTTCCTACACTCTGCAATATCATATCTGATCATTGTAGAGTTGGGCTGCTGCAAGTAGAGTTAGGGATACTTACCACGGCAATGGGAAACCACATGGTCAATTCACAAAGTCTACATGCTAGTAATGTTAATAGTACATCAATATCGCCATTTCACATGTTGACCTCCCGTCCATGTCAGCATTTTGGTGTTGACATTCTGAATACATAAAAGTATAGAAAATATGTAATTAATACCTTTTAAGAGAAAAACAATGCTAAATGATAAGTAGAATACGATTGGTTGCTATGGGTAACATCTCCTCTTCTAAAAACCTGCAGTTTAGTACATATACCCCTATGAGTGCCAGCAGCTTTTATGTATATATATATCTAGTTGTGTGTCTTGGGTGGGCACGGGGGGAATCACATCTCATTATTCTCATTGGTAATTTATGTCACTGTTTTTTTTATACTAGAATCTTACCATGAAGGTAATGGATGGTGTCTCTCATATGCTGACACATGATGATATGTTTAAAGTATACCTTGAAACGCTTTACAATGTGTTCATGCTGGCATATTAATAGTTTTACTTTGACTTGCATAATTAATATATGTGCACCTGAAAAGGACATGTCAATCCCTCTTTTATTTAGCACATATTATGAATGTCCCTTTGGATAAAATATCTCTAACTCTAAATGATCCTCTATATATAAAATAAATAGCTGTTTATTAATGATGGCATTCGGTGTAGTCCAGCTAACAGTGATTTGCAAACCTTTCAACACCTTATTACATTTTTTTTAGAACTGCCTTCTTTGTGGTAATCTCTTCTCTCTCCAGATTTATACTCATATATCTCTTTCTAATGTTATCACTCATCTATCACTCTCTACCTACAGAAGCTCTGTGATTCATTCTCTCTACATCCCCTTAATTCCTTTATCCTTACAGCTTATCTGTCTCCTTTGTAAATCTCTCTCCCACTTGCTCACTCTCTGGCTCATATAGCAAATCACTTAGAGCACCAATGTTCACAGATCAGAACCACTGAGCCATGCATTCTGGAAATGATAGTGTTACGTAATGCACTACTTTGGGGAAAAAAATAGATGCTGAAAGAAACGCTCCTATTTGTCTGAGAGATCGTCATGTCTTTAAATGATGGGAGATCTAGAATGTTCTCTTCATAAGGTTGAGCTAAAGAATGCTACTGCTTAAATCTTTAAAATATGGTATGTGTCACACAGTCTGAAGGTCCAGGGATAGGCACTAAGGGAGTTGGTGCAGAAGAAATGTCATGCCCCCTTAAATACAAACAAAATAATAATGTTTAGATATCTACAGATCCTTCCATTATTGCTCACTATTTAAGATACTAATAATTTGGTAATACTAATATCAAAGTTAATGAACAAAGAGCCCTGTGTAAAAAAAAATGTTTTAAAAAATAATTTTCAGGTCTATACATTCAGTCAAGATAGAGCAGTTTAAGAAAACATAACAATGGGGGAAAGGTTATGGTTGGGATGGTATCGGGATCCCGGCGCTCGGAAAGCTAGCATTCTGAATGCTGACAGCGGCATCCTGATGTGCAGAATCCCCCTCTACCCCGTAACCCGAATCCTCACTAACTGTATCCTTACCCTAGCCCCCTTCCCACAGCCTAACCCTATCCCCCTAACTGTCCCTCCCCATAGCCTAACACCCATTAACACTACATATTTCTGGTGTACTTCCACATCCCCATTTCCCCATTACGTACTCTTTGGGGGCAATTTTTTGCTATGACCTTACACAAGCTTATTGTACACTGACTTTGCATGACATTTTTTACTTAGCACTCTGATCACCATGTGTAATTCAATTTGTAAAGTATGGCTCACAGCTTTGCCCCCACCATGTTCGAGCTATGCAGCACATATGGGTGGGTGTAGTTTTATGTGTATTAAGATGTAGCCCAAAAGTATGTGTTCAGTTTTATATAAAGTTGTGAGAAATCTAGGAATAGGGGGAAAGCCGAAAACATAGTACATATATAGGCTCATTTATCAATGAGTGATACATTTCACTGTGAGTGATACATTTCACCAGCCAATCAGCTCCTAGCTGTAATTTTTCAAACACAGTCTGTAACATGACAGTTAGGAGCTGATTGGCTGGTGCAATTTATCATTCACAGTGAAATTTATCACTCATTGATAAATGAGCCCATAAATGTTTGTACAGCCTGAAACCATGTAAAGTGTATTGAAAAAAATGGAAATCATATAAAACGCATTGAAAAAGCCAGATATACAGTACATAGTAAATGCTTTGAAAAATATTTAAATTTTAATAAATGTATTGAACAAGCCGGGTATCATAATAAAGTGTATAGAAAAAGCTGGAAACCATAGTAACTTTATTGAAGAAGATGACAATTATAGTAAAGTGTATTGAAAAAGCTGGAAATCATAGTACAGCGTAATGAAAAAGCTGGAAATCATAGTAAATTAATTGAAAACTCCAGAAACCATAGTAAATTTATTGAAAAGCTGTAAATCTTGTTAAATGCATTGAAAAAGCCAGAAACCATTTAAAGTGTATCACTCCCATGTGTATGAAGGAGGAAGCACAGCAGATATCTCCAATATCTGCTGCAGGCCCACCATATCCGACAGCAGCCATAGCCCTCATAGGTTTGTGTGGGGGATGCAATGCTGTTAGATTTACCAAGCTCCAGAATGCAAAGATGGTGTTTTGGTGCTGTAGCACATGGCTACAAATTGGAAAAATTACCAGGAGAGGGTCACCAGCAATGGTGACCGCAAAATGCATGGGGGTAAATTTACTAAAATTCGTATTTGTACCGATCTGGAGGGAGATTCATCACGAATGACATCGAATGTGTAATTTTGCAACTTTTTGAATTTATTACGACCAATTTACTAAGCTGTCGTATTTTACATTTTTCGTGTTTTCCGATGTCGATGTCATTCGTGTTTTTTGGCAGTGTTTTACGGGAGTGAATAGTAAAACACTGCCGACATTAAAACAATGAAACTCGGCCGGATCTGTGAGATCCGTGCAGGGTTTCATTGTGCATCTTTAAAAAAATTAAAAATAGTTTAAAGTCGAAAAAAAATGCGTGGGGTCCCCCCTCCTAAGCAAAACCAGCCTCGGGCTCCTTGAGCCGGTCCTGGTTGAAAAAATATGTGGAATAAAATGACTGGGGTTCCCCCATATTTAATCAACCAGCACCGGGCTCTGCACCTGGTCCTGGTGCAAAAAATACGGGGGACAAAAAGCGTAGGGGTCCCCCGTATTTTTTGAACCAGCACCGGGCTCCACTAGCGAGGTATAATGCCAGAGCCAGGGGACACTTTTATTGTGGTCCTGGCGGCCCTGGCATTACATCCCCAACTAGTCACCCTTGGCCGGGGTACCCTGGAGGAGTGGGAACCCCTTAAATCAAAGGGTCCCCGCTCCAGCCACCCAAGGGCCAGGGGTGAAGCCCGAGGCTGTCCCCCCCAACCAAGGGCGGCAGATGGGGGGCTGATAGCCAAGTGTAAAAAATCTGAATATTGTTTTTAGTAGCAGTACTACAAGTCCCAGCAAGCCTCCCCTGCAAGCTGGTACTTGGAGAACCACAAGTACCAGCATGCGGTGGAAAACCGGGCACGCTGGTACCTGTAGTACTACTACTAAAAAAATACCCAACAAAAAACAGGACACACACCGTGACAGTAAAAGTTTATTACATACATGCACACCTCCATACATACATACTTACCTATGTTCACACGAGGCTCGGTCCTCTTCTCCATGTAGAATTCTCGGGGTACCTGTGGAAAAAATTATACTCACATAATCCAGTGTATCTTCTGTTCTTTGTATAATCCACGTACTTGGCAAAAAAACAAACCGGAAACCCGACCACGCACTGAAAGGGGTCCCATGTTTACACATGGGACCCCTTTGCCCGACTACCAGGACCCCCCCTGACTCCTGTCAAAGATGGTCCTTCAGCCAATCAGAGAGCGCCACGTCGTGGCACTCTCCTGATTGGCTGCGTGCTCATGTAGTGTCAGTGAGGCTGCACACGTCAGAGATACAATGTTGCGCCTATGCGCTCCATTGTATCCAATGGTGGGAACTTTGCGGTCAGCGGTGAGGTTACTTTCGGTCAACCGCTGACCGCAAAGTTCCCACCATTGGATACAATGGAGCGCATAGGCGCAACATTGTATCTCTGCCGTGTGCAGTCTCACTGATACTACAGGAGCGCACAGCCAATCAGGAGAGTGCCACGACGTGGCGCTCCCTGATTGGCTGAAGGGACCCTCTTTGACAGGAGTAAGGGGGGGTCCTGGTAGTCGGGGAAAGGGGTCCCATGTGTAAACATGGGACCCCTTTCAGTGCGTGGTTGGGTTTCCGGTTTGTTTTTTTGCCAAGTACGTGGATTATACAAAGAACAGAAGATACACTGGATTATGTGAGTATAATTTTTTCCACAGGTACCCCGAGGATTCTACATGGAGAAGAGGACCGAGCCTCGTGTGAACATAGGTAAGTATGTATGTATGGAGGTGTGCATGTATGTAATAAACTTTTACTGTCACTGTGTGTGTGTCCTGTTTTTTGTTGGGTATTTTTTTAGTAGTAGTACTACAGGTACCAGCGTGCCCGGTTTTCCACCGCATGCTGGTACTTGTGGTTCTCCAAGTACCAGCTTGCGGGGGAGGCTTGCTGGGACTTGTAGTACTACTACTAAAAACAATATTCAGATTTTTTACACTTGGCTATCAGCCCCCCATCTGCCGCCCTTGGATGGGGGGGACAGCCTCGGGCTTCACCCCTGGCCCTTGGGTGGCTGGAGGGGGTACCCCTTGATTTAAGGGGTTCCCACTCCTCCAAGGTACCCCGGCCAGGGGTGACTAGTTGGGGATGTAATGCCAGGGCCGCCAGGACCACAATAAAAGTGTCCCCCGGCTCTGGCATTATGTACCTCGCTAGTGGAGCCCGGTGCTGGTTCAAAAAATATGGGGGATCCCTACGCTTTATGTCCCCCGTATTTTTTGCACCAGGACCAGGCACAGAGCCCGGTGCTGGCTGATTAAATATGGGGGAACCCCAGTCATTTTTTTCCTCATATTTTTTTCAACCAGGACCGGCTCAAAGAGCCCGAGGCTGGTTTTGCTTAGGAGGGGGGACCCCACGCATTTATTTTTTATTTTTAACACTTTCCCACCCCTTACCACTGATAAACATGCACGGATCTCATGGATCCGTGCATGCCTATCAGAACACTGTAAAAAAAAGCAGGTCTATTTGAAAACTGCTTTTTTTTACGATTTGTATTTATTCATGGCAGTGTTTGGCTATTGCCGGCAGTGTTTGTGAAATACAAATTTTAGTAAATTACAGAGTTCTAGCAAATAACAGGCATATTTGACCGATGGTGTATTCATTCGTAATTTTTTTCTTTGACTTCAACAAAAATACGAATGCCCTCATCACTGCCGTGATTTGAGTTTAGTAAATTCCCGAGATGACACTTTGAAGGAAAAACACCATCTCGGTCAAAATCGGGAGCTCAGTAAATATACCCCATGGTCAGTAGACTGCACATGTGCAGGAGCCCTGTTAGAGAAGAGACTGCTGATACGGTCTCTTTACTCCAAACACATGGCATGGTCAGGTTCCTTTCAGAGCCTCGTCCCTTCAGGTGAACAGGATATATTGGGCAGTTTATTTGCATACTGCAATGTGATTTTTGGGCACTAACATTGTGCTCAGTTCATACTGCAAATGGGATTATTGATAAATCAGCCCCTATGTCATATTCCGAATCTCTTGCATTTATAGTATGCTCTGCCTTGCTGCTAAATTATTGGTTGATTATTTTATATACTCAGTTTACCAATTCTGTACATTATGTTGACAGATGGATAATGCCCCTATTGAAAATTGAAAATCTATCAGTTTTTGTACTAAAATATTGATTATGGCACGCAAATAAATAAAATAATACTTATCTATACTTGTGTTAGTATGTAGGGATCATATACTAATTTCAGTGCCTTCAATTTTGGTCTAGATGGGCCAATATGTGGCACAACTGTATTAATGCAAAGCATGCACCATCTTAACACAGGATAGTGTAGGTCAAGCTGCACTGGGACATTTTTTCTCTCTTTCTCTCTCTAAATATATATGTCTGTACACATTTACAGGCATATCCAATTGGCTGCGTAATTTCGAAGAAAAAAAGTTACATGGACCTAACGCCCAGCTCATGCCCAATTTTGAATAACCATGGGTATTCCTGCATGCTTCTGATACCCATGGTATTCAACTATTGAAGCAGATTTTTTTTCCCACTGCAATAATGACACGTAATTATCTGAACAATTAGGCAAATTGAAAACTTCCAATTGCCTAATTAGACTCAGGAAGGGGGGGGGGGGTCTAAGGGGTTCTGAAATGGTCCCCACTATATTTACCTTAAAATAGGGATTCTAAAATGTTTTAGACCAGCTCTGGAGCTGCAAGAAAAAACTGTGGTTATTCATATAGAAATTACCGTCACTGATTTTCTAGCCAGCTATTAAAAAGGAAAAACCTTACTGCTGTGGGAAAAACCCTGCGCTGCAAGGTTTTAAAAAAAATTGCACTATATTGGATATGCCTGATACCATTATTTCCAATGCATTTAATTTGGTTCCGGGGTGGGTTAGTGTGACCGACGGGATTCTGGCTGTTAGATGGCCGGCAGGGAAGGTGGGCGCAAATGTAACGAAGCCCCTTGCGAGCTCAGTGGCTCGCTGTGCTTGCCACAGGTTTATTTCCACTCTATGGGTATCGTGGACACCCGCGAGTGGGAATAGTACATACTTGCCTACCTGACCCTCTCCATGAGGGAGGAAATGTTCTGTTCCTGGACTTTCCTGGTAATGCATGATTGCCATCATCTGTGGTGAGCTAGTTACCGTATATACTCGAGTATAAGTCGACCCGAATATAAGCCAAGGCACCTAATTTTACCACAAAAACCTGGGAAAACTTATTGACTCGAGTATAAGCCTAGGGTGGGAAATGCAGCTCTAGCCGTACACAGCCCTCAGTGACAGATATGCCCTCATACTGCCAGATATGCCTCCACAGTGCCAGATATGCCCTCATACTGCCAGATATGCCCCACAGTGCCTGATGTGCCAGATATGCCCTCATGCTGCCAGATATGCCCCACAGTGCCAGATGTGCCAGATATGCCCCACAGTGCCAGATATGCCCTCATACTGCCAAATATTCCCCACAGTGCCAGATATGCCCTCATACTGCCAGATATGCCCCACAGTGCCTGATGTGCCAGATATGCCCTCATGCTGCCAGATATGCCCCACAGTGCCAGATGTGCCAGATATGCCCTCATGCTGCCAGATATGCCCTCATACTGCCAGATATGCCCCACAGTGCCAGATATGCCCTCATACTGCCAGATATGCCCACACAGTGCCAGATATGCCCTCATACTGCCAGATATGCCCCACAGTGCCTGATGTGCCAGATATGCCCTCATGCTGCCAGATATGCCCCACAGTGCCAGATGTGCCAAATATGCCCTCATGCTGCCAGATATGCCCCACAGTGCCAGAGGTGCCAGATATGCCCCCACAGTGCCAGATATGCCCCACAGTGCCTGATGTGCCAGATATGCCCTCATGCTGCCAAATATGCCCCACAGTGCCAGATGTGCCAGATATGCCCTCATGCTGCCAGATATGCCCCCTCATGCTGCCAGATATGCCCCCTCATAGTGCCAGATATGCCCCCTCATAGTGGCAGATATGCCCCCTCATAGTGCCAGATAAGTCCCCTCATAGTGCCACATAAGTCGTCGTCCCCCAAGTGCCAAATATGCTCCCCCAGTGCCTGTTGCTTACCCTCCATCGCTCCTGCGCTGTCTTCTGAAGGAGGGACACGGAGCGCACAGTGCGCGCCTCTCCTGTGTCCCTCCTGCATCTCCGGCGGCCGCGGCGGGTATATTAAAGGAAGTGCCGGTTCGTGAGCCAATCAGAGCTCACGAATGGGTACTTCCTTTAATAGACCCGCCGCTGCCGCCGGAGATGCAGGAGGGACACAGGAGAGGCGCGCGCTGTGCGCTCCGTGTCCCTCCGTGTCCCTCCTTCACACTGCTCTCCCTGTCACACTGCTGTCCCTGCACTGACTCGAGTATAACCCGAGGTGGCTTTTTCAGCACACAAAAAAGAGCTGAAAAAGTCGGCTTATACTCGAGTATATACGGTAATTAATAAGAAAGGTGTTTCACCACAGGTGTTGGCAATCATACAGTACCAGGAAAGTCCAGTAACAGAGCATTTTCTCCCTCATGGAGAGGGTCAGGTAGGCAAGTATGGAATAGTCCCTGTTGGTCAGCATGCTGACCGGCGTGATATTCAGGGTTCAGGATCCCATCATCAGTATTGGGACCGCCAGTCACATAACCGCATCCCATTTCTGCATGGATCCGACTTTTGTGTGGATTTTGCTGATTTACGGCTTTTTCAATGCATTTATTATGACTTTTGGTTTTATCAATACACATCACATGGTTTCTGGCTTTTTCAATGCATTTACTATGGTTCAGGGCTTTTTCAATACACTTTACATCAGAGGTTCTCAAAAATGGTCCTCATGGCACCCCATCTGTCCAAGTTTTTAGCTATATCCATGGCTCAGCACAAATGCTTAAATAAAATTAGCTGAGGAGCTACTTAAGTCACCTGTGGCCAAGTATGGAAAAACGTAAAGCCTGTACCATTGGGGTGCCTTGAGGACTGTGTTTGAGAACCTGTGGTTTACATGATTTCCAGCTTTTTTTACTAAACTTTATATGGTTTCTGGCTTTTTCAATATATTTACCTGTACTTTGATTTCCAGATTTTTCAATACACTATACTGTACATGGTTTCGGAATTTTTTACTGCATTTACTATGTTTCCGGCTTTTACCCACACCCATATAACAGTCTGACAGAGATTTGTGTTGTGTTTGTGGCTTATCTTGACACCTGCTGCTGAACATACTGCAGCCTGCATTTGTGCAGCAGCAGCAAACACCTTTTGTAAAACAAATACATAACTTGTATTCCTGATATTAATAATAAAAATCTGCAGCATAGTGCAGAAATTCAGTATATCATAAAGGCAAATAAGCAGGCATTACCACGTGCATACCACATCACAGGGTTTGCAGGAAAGTATGGAATGGAATGTGTCAGCGAGTATTTTACTGGGAATATGGATGTGAAATAAAGTAGAATTTTATTGTAATAGAAGTGGTTTTTATCAACAACAGGTCATTTGGATAATGTGTCAAACCTGACTTGTAACTGTATAGTTTGTAGAGATGAGCGGGTTCGGTTCTCCGAGAACCGAAACCCCCCTCCCCAAACATCCTGTTCTGAGCCAGTTTCCGAGTCCGACTCAGGACTCCCCACCAGACTCGGAAACCAGAACGAGGCAAAACGTAATCATCCCGCTGTTGGACTCTCATCGGTTTTGGATTCCATATAAAGAGCCACGCATTGCCACCATTTTCACTCCGGACTTGGAGAGTGATGGAGACAGACCTCTGTCTCTCTGTGGGTGGTGGTGTCGAAGGGGGTCAGTGTGTGCTCTGTAGGGGTGCTGTTCCTGTCAATGTAGTGTACCTGTGCTGTTAGGGGTGCTGTCCTAGCTATCACTGGTGTTTCATGTGCTGTTAGGGGTGCTGCAGCTATACATGGGTGTTGCTGTCACTGTGTTGTACATGGGGCAGGGGCACTGTCCTCCTGTATGCTGTGAAAATACAAGGGTGCTGGCTGTAAAAAATCTGGGTTGCAGTGAAAATAAATGTACACTGGCCCCGGCTTTTATGCTGTAAAAATTCAGGGGTGCTGCTGTTAAAATAAATGTACACTGGCCCTGTCTTGTATACTGTAAAAAATCTGGGGTGCAGCGAAAACAAAAGTACACTGGCCATGTTTTATATGCTGTAAAAAATCTGGGGTGCAGTGAAGATAAATGTACACTGGCCCTGTCTTGTATGCTGTAAAAAAAAATCTGGGGTGCAGTGGAAATAAATGTACACTGGCCCTGTCTTTTATGCTATAAAAATTCATGGGTGCTGCTATTAAAATAAATGTACACTGCCCCTGTCTTGTATGCTGCAAAAAAGATGTGGTGCAGCGGAAATAAATGTACACTGGTCCTGTCTTGTATGCTGTAAAAATTAATTAGTGCTGCTGTTAAAATAAAAGTACACTGGTCCTGTATGCTGTAAAAATACAGGGGTGATGTTGTTATAATAAAAGTACACTGGCCCTGTATGCTGTAAAAATACAGTACACTGGCCCTGAATGCTGTAAAAATACAGGGGTGTTGCTGTTAAAATAAAAGTACACTGGTCCTGTATGCTGTAAAAATACAGGGGTGCTGTTGTTAAAATAAAAGCACACTGGCCCTGTATGCTGTAAAAATAAAGGGGTGTTGTTGTTAAAATAAAAGTACACTGGTCCTGTATGCTGTAAAAAATATAGGGGTGCTGTTTTTAAAATAAAAGTACACTGGCCCTGTATGCTGTAAAATACATGGGTGCAGTGAAAATAAATGTACACTGGCCCTGTCTTGTATGCTGTAAAATTACAGGGATGTTGTGAAAATACAGGGCTGCTGGCACTGTCCGCAGTTGCGATGTCTAGGCCTGACCTTCACAACACTGTATGGGAAGAGGAGGCTCCTACCACCATTTGCACGCCCCCTGCAAGTGCTAAGAGAGCACCGCCAGTCCAGTTGCTAATATTGAGATTGAGGATATCACTGTAGAAGTACACCAAGATGAGGAGAATATGGGTTTAGCTGGCGCTGAGGAGGAGGTTGATGATGAGGATTCTGATGGTGATGTAATTTGTTTGAATAAGGCACCAGTGGAGACAGTTGTTGGTCATGGGATGAAAAAGCCCATTGTCATGCCTGGGCAAAATACCAAAACAGAAACCTATGTGTGGAAATATTTCTACACAAATCCGAACAACAGGTGTCAAGTCATCTTTTGCATTTGTCAATCTATAAGTAGGGGTAAGGGTGTTAACCACTTAGGAACATCTTCCCTTATATGTCATCTGCAGCGCATTCATCATACAGTAAGTCATTGTCAAGTTCACAAACTTTGGGTAATAGCGTAAGCAGTCCACTGACACCTAAATGATGTGGTTTGTTTGAATATTATTTCTCTGTGAGGATGAGGATGTAAACACTTAAGGGGAAGTGGGAATCTGAGCATGAGGAGGACATTTTGCCACTGTAGAGCCAGATTGTGCAAGGAAAGATTAATTGCATATTTTTTGGTGTCAGTCATGAGGCAGACCCTGTCACTGAAAATATTGGTTTGTTAAATTGTGCATGTCCTGTTTATACAACATAAGGGTAAGCCCAAGGACAATTCCATCTTGCACCTTTTTTTCTTTGCCACATCATTCCAGGGGTACTGCCCTATATGGGGTGCTGCCCCTCTGCCATTTAAGTACAGGGGTGCTGCCCCACTGCCGTTTAAGTCCAGGGGTGCTGGTACCTGTTGGCTGTGCTGTGTAATTCTCCAGGGGTGCTGCCTATGCTGTATAAGTCATGGGGTGTTTTGCATATAATTCCAGGGATGCTGCTGTACTTTATCCTAGGTTTAAATGAAAGCCTAGAGCAGACATGAAACAAGCTTCAACATCACAAACAGATTTACGAAAACATAGCCGCAAAGGTGGAAATGGAAATTGCTATTTTGACGAAGTGTTTTTTAATAAAGTGGGGGGAGACTACATTTTTGGCCAAAGTCAGTGTGACTCAGAAGAGACTGAATCATAATCCAGTACAACTGCCGGAGAGGTAAAAATTATATTTTCTACCAGAACACTAGAGAGAGGTTCTTCTCAATTATTTCATGTTAGGGATTCACTCAAATGAATGGCTCCAATTAGTCAACATTAATTTTGATTTATTATTGATGTTCCACATTTTGGGATTATTTATTTAGAAGATGCGAATTTGTTGTACAGGGATCTTTTTTTCCTAAGGGCTGCGGAGGGTTATCGCAAGACCTTGCGGTGTTAGAAGAACAGAGTTTCAGTGATCTTGCATTGCATCAGCTTTCCATTGCACTGCAGCACTAGATGGGCCAGGAGCTCCTGTGAGGCACAAACAGTTACTAAATAAGGCCCAGTATGGAGTCTCACGGTGGCTTACTGCCAGGAAGAAGTCTGGCTTGCCAGGCTGAGGCATGCTGTGGGCACAGAGGTTAGCATTGCTTCCTCCCACAGTCCTACTTATAGTATGAAATGATTTTCGACTGTGGAGTGGTAAGCTCCACTAGGGCAGGGGTTCAATAACAATAAATTCACTGCACAGTCCTGCTTACTACTGTACTTAACCCACCCAAACTCAACTTGCCCCATCCGGTGCTGCTGTGGGGGTTCAGGAGGGGCTGCTAAAACATCTAAGGGGCTGCTTTATTTACAAATTAAATATGAAAAAAATAAACTAGACACACAGGTATGCTCACATGCGTGTAATTGGGAGCTGTGAGAAATGAAAATAAGGCATCTGCCACAAAATATGTAAATAAAAATACAATAAAAAAAATGGAAAAAAAGAAACCCACGAGATTTTCACAAAATAAGGTTTCAGACTTTGTGCAGGGCAAAATATCCAATTTTGATTCTGTGGTATACAACAGTTTATTTGCATACCAGCATTAACTCCGAGATTATCTTAATCCTTGAACATGGAGAAGGGGGTACAAATATGGAGGCTTTGGCCCCTAGTTGTTCAGTTTGTCCAGTAATGTGGTAATTATATATTTGCTTGGTTGAAGTCCTTTCTGTTCCACATCAATATAGGAGTGAAGGTAAAGCCTGTGTGTAGTTCCTGAATGTGTGTGCCTCTCTAATTTTTAATCCCCTTCTTGACACGGTCCTCTTCCTCTTGCCTCTTCTCATAATGTGAAAATTCATCAAAGAAGGAGGTGGTATGTTTGCAGCTAGCTATGATTTGAAGAAGTTGACAAGCTTTTTCCAGGGGTACCACCTGTCGCTGAAATGATGAGTTTTTGAAACTGTGCATGTCCTGTTTAAACAACATAAGGGTGGGTTGGAGGTCCCAAGACAATTCCATCTTGCACATTTTTTCTTTTTTACATTATGTGCTCTTTGGGGACTAGTTTTTAAAGCTGCCATCCTGTCTGCCACTGCAGTGCCACTTCTAGATGGGCCAGGAGGTTGTGCCACCCACTTGTGTCGCTTAGCTTAGTCATCCAGCAACCTTTTGGCCTACAAACAATATTGTGAGGTGTGAGGTGTTCAGAATAGACTGGAAATGAGTGGAAATGAATATTATTGAGGTTAATAATACCGTATGATCAAAATTACCCCCAAATTATGTGATTTTAGCTGTTTTTATGTTGTTTTCAAAAATCATCCAGAACCAAAACCAAAACCCAAAAGGGTGGTTTTGGCAAAACCAATCCAGATCCAAAACACGAGCAGAGATCCAGATCCAAAACCAAAACACAAAACCCGAAAAGTGTCCACCATTACTAGTTTGTAACCAGCCGAAGACGCCGACCCCTGCCTCAGACGCCGACTCCCCTCCCCCCGACATACCTTCCTCCAGGATGCCTGGACCTTGAAGGTAATCTCCTCCACCCCCTAGCAATGCAGTCGGAGGTCCTTCCGGCTGCAGGGGGGAGGTGGAGGTGCCAGGGACAGCCTGCTTCCCGGCAGGGGAGCAGGTGAAGAGCCCGAGGAGGTGACGGAGACCACTCGCACACCACCTCACAGGTATCGCGAGGGCCTCCGTCAATGCATTGTGATATTGATCGCATATGTTAGTACATATGCGATTAACATCGCTGTGATAGGCGGCGAGGGTGGTGATGTATGTTGATACATCCCGCCCTTGGACTCTACTTGGGAATTGTGATACCATCCTAGAAAGTACAGTTCTTTGCTGTGCTTTTGCCATCTTAACTCTTCATTTTTCTAGCAGGAGGATGAGGACTTCCACCGTCATGTGAAGGTGAACCACTGGTCATGAACATAGACCAGGGCCTTAGCCGTTCCTTGCCACTCCGTGTCGTAAATGGCATATTGGCAAGTTTACATTTCTCCTCAGACTATTTAAATTTATTTTTGGGGTCATTTTACTGAACTTTGGCTTTTTGGATTTTACATGCCCTCTACTATCACATTGGGCATCGGCCTCGGCAGACGACGTTGATGGCATTTCATCGTCTATGTCATGACTAGTGGCAGCAACTTTAGCACTAGGAGGAAGTGGTTCTTGATCTTTCCCTATTTTATCCTCCAAATTTTTGTTCTCCATTATTTTTCTGGAGTTATATAGTAATATGCAGCACAGGAGAGCATACCCCTAAACCACACACACACACACACACACACACACACACACACACACACACACACACACACACACACAGCAAAGCCTGTAAAAATTATTTTGACAATAACCTTTTTATTTGGAGTTATTATAATAATATGCAGCACAGGAGAGTGTACCCCTACACCACACAGGGTAAACCCTGTAAAACTTATTTGGATTAAATATTAATAACCCCTTTATTTGGAGTAAATATACAGCACAGGACAGCACCACTGGACTTATACGGCAGTATCGCTGGACGTGTACGGCAGTACCGCTGGACTTGTACAGCTGTACCGCTGGACTTGTATGGCAGTACCGCTGGACTTGTACGGCTGTACCGCTGGACTTGTACGGCTGTACCACTGGACTTGTACGGCTGTACCGCTGTACTTGTACGGCAGCACCGCTGGACTTGTATGGCAACACCGCTGGACTTGTACGGCTGTACTACTGGACTTGTACGGCTGTACCGCTGTACTTGTACGGCAGCACCGCTGGACTTGTATGGCAACACCGCTGGACTTGTACGGCAACACCCCTAGACTTATATGGCTGTACCACTGGACTGGACTTATACAGTAGCACCACTGGACTTATGGCAGCACAGGACACCACCACTTGACTGATGCAGCACAAGACAGCACCACTTGACTGGACTTATACAGCAGCACCACTGGACTTATGGCAGCACAGGACATCACCACTGTACTGATGCAACACAAGACACCACCACTGGACTGATGCAGCACAAGACAGCACCACTGGACTTGACTTATACAGCAGCACCACTGGACTTATGGCAGCACAAGACACCACCACTGGACTAATGCAGCACAAAACAGCAGCACTAGAATGATGTTAAAGAGCAGGTTGCCACCACACACGCCACGCCACTTTCCCGCACAGACACTGAGGAGACACGTCCTCTCGCTACACTCTTCAGGACTGGAGTGAGGATAGCGGGGCGGGAGGTGCAAAATATACAATGTCTGGATCTTGCGAGAATCCAACACCAGGATGATGACATTTTGCCTTGTTCTGGGAACCGAGACTGGCGGAAAAAGCCGAGCCAGACTTAGTTCCCGACTCAGATAGGGGGTGTTCGGTGGGGTTTGGATTTCCAAAATCCAAACCTGCTCATCCCTAATTTTGATAATTAAATTCATAAAACACATATTAATGTAAAATTATCAGCGCTGTGGTTTATCTGTTTAATTCTTATTAACACTGTCAGTTCTTTTTTTGTGATGTATACTGTACTTTCCTATCTCTTGTGATAATTGATTACAAAGGAACAGACAAATGTGAACACGGTAATTATATTTAAGATTTTCTTCTTTAAATAAATACAAAAAAAGATCATTGGCAGTAACCTATGAGGCCGATGTTTGGAAGGATCTGGTACAAGTTCCTTTAAATATTTCGGGATTTCTGGGTGGTGTCTGTACGCTAAATCTGTAGACCCAAACGCAACTTATTAATAACGTTCTTATCAACACATTACACACTATGGGGGAATTCAATTGGCAGCAAAGTGTGCAAAATGCGTGGTTTTTAAATGCTTGTAATGGCACCTCATCTCGCACCTTTTGCCCGCCTGATTCATATCCCTTTTCACACAAAAGTGCTACCTACCCTTTTGTGCGAGATCCAGCTGTCATAAAGTGTGGCAGATGCCGCACAGATTCAGCCGGGGGAAAAATTCACCAGCAATTGATTTACCCCCGATATGTAGGGTATTACAGTCTCAGCATAGCATTTTGCTTTACCGCGCATGTGCATGCAGAGAATCAGTATTGTGCACATGCACAGGCAGGGAGGGATCCCATGAGAGTCCAGTCAGTTGTAAATCTAGAGACAGTTTATAGAGGTTGGGAGGCAGTTGGTGAAAGGTGGTTGGTCT
The DNA here is from genome assembly GCF_028390025.1 of Pseudophryne corroboree. Taxonomy (NCBI): domain Eukaryota; kingdom Metazoa; phylum Chordata; class Amphibia; order Anura; family Myobatrachidae; genus Pseudophryne; species Pseudophryne corroboree. The sequence goes on along the minus strand of NC_086447.1, from coordinate 422,412,074 downwards.
GAGGGAAGTGAGAGGAGAAGTGCAGCCGCAGGTGGTGATAGTCCAGAGAGGTAGTAAAGTGGAGTCACAGTCGATAGACAGAAGCAACACAAAAAGGGTGAAGGAGGACCCAGGGGAGGAAACAGGAGTGACATACTGAGCTGCAGCAGAATGTGGTTCTTCTTCTTTGAGAGAGAGATAGCAAGACCAAGCCAGGGACAAGACTGTGAGTAGCAGCGAGTTTGATGAATGTATTGAGTTAGCATGTGCAAACCCAACATTTGCCCAGGAAGACTTCCAGTACAAGAACTGTTTTGCTCTCAGTCTATTGCAAAGGAAAAACGAAGTGTTGAATGCATATTTATGAAGCAAAACTGTATAGTTAAACCCACTCTTATGGCCCAATACATCTATGTGGCGATTTCCCGCCCCCTGCAGAAAATGCTGATCCACCAATCAGAGTCGCCGGCGGCCATCGATGATCCGTCAGGGATCGAATATTTAAACATGTCAAATATCCCCAATCTTCCGACCTGGCCATCTGGAAACCAGGACATTTTCCCAATATATTGTAGATGTATGGGGGCCATGAGTGGCAGCATAATCAGTGATGTCAGAGGCAGCTTCTGATATGCTGAGAGAAGCTGGGTACACACTATGCAATGCTTAAATGTCGGTGATGAACGATATAGTGTTCAACAATATTGTGCATACACATTGAACGTTATCGTTCAACGATAACGATCGGTGACATCACCGTCAGCATTCCCGGACATGCACTTCAGCCCGACATTGATGGGTCAAGCTGCATCTCAGCTCAATATTGGTGATCGCTGAACGACGTGCGGGAGCGCGCACCAATAATACCCCCATACACACCGAACGATATAAACCTAAAAACAAATGATAATGACATTTGTATTTTTTTAGGCTTAAATCACCTAGTGTGTACCCGTCTTAACTGTAACTGTGCCTGGGTATAATTACACTTTCCTAGAAGTCACTGCTGTGCAGAACATGGATTACAGCACCAGTAACACCTGTTGTACTTGCTTGTGAAACAAAGTAACATTATCTATGAAACATCTCTAGAAGAATAAAGTGGCAACCCCTTTCAGCAGTGGTTCTAAAACTGTGTGACGTGGCACCCTAGACTTCCTCAGGACACTTATAGTAGAGCTCTGGGAACAATTCAAATTATTTATGGTCAATGTAATAGGCAAAACCTGTGCTAGTGGCTGCTAATCATAGCATATGTGGAGAAACAGAAGCAAATCTTGTTCCTCACCACACAATTGAATCTAAGGATGACATATAAACACAATTTACTTAATTTAATATTTCTTTCTAAATTTCTCTATAAGAAACTTTGGCATAGGGGTGCCATGAAAAAAATTCTGATGCTATAGGGTGCAGTGATTCAAAAAAGTTTGGGAACCACCAGTGACATGTGGTGGGGTGAGGCAGGTGAGGCAGAGCCTTTCCTGTCATAATAACGTTTGTGCCAGAGTTTTGACTATATAAAGTATATGAAAAATACAAAGAATTTGTTTTAAATATCTTCTTTGCATTATTCTAATAATTTTTATATCCAAAACTCTGGAGTAAAAGGTCTATCCTATTTTTTCCAAACATCTCTAATCAAAGCTCATCAAATTTCCAGGAGTTTATACTGCTGCACCTGTGTATAATGCCCAGATATACCCTTTCACTCACATATTGCATGTAAATCTGGCTCTGGTGCTAGACAGTGCCTCCTGAGCCATTTAGCTCACCACACATCCCTGGGAACCACTGCCTTACAGCAAAGGCCTAGTGTGGAAGATATTGCAGAGCAGTCAAGGATTTGGGGTACTTATTTCAATTATATAATTGCCATATTTTTCATATATTTATTGGAGGGATTATTACTTAATTAGGAATTATTACAGAATATGAATTAGAAGGTTCATCTAATAAAGAAAAGGAAAGTTATCAATAGCTCCTTAATTAAAGAGTAATTAGAAAGTTACCTGTGTGCCACTTACTGTGTAGTATACTGTCTGTACTTTGTTTGTGAGTTCTTCACCTGTTTTAATGGAGCGTGTGTTTGGGTGATATCCAAGTCAAGTTAAGTGAAGAGAAGACACAAGATCCTAAGTATATTCCAACTGATCTATACTCTAATGTGAGGATCCACCACCACACATCGCTATCTGCCTGGAACAACTCTGGGTTCCAAACACTATCCTCACTACACTACATATGCATAAACAGGCTGAAGGCAGATAGGTTGTCGGATGTGGATATCAAGCCACTTCCTGTTTGTCTCTTACAGAATGCCTCAGGAGGCCATTCAAAGTCAGGGACTTACTAAATCTTTGTACTGTAAGTAACAATAGTGTGTTGGGGGGCGGATTGTGTGGAGCATGGAAATCGAGGAAACATACAGTAATATAATACAGTGCTATTATTGCGAACACCTGCATGCTGTATAAGGTCAAGCCCACAGCATGACTTGCCTTGGCCAACATGGACTCATCTGAGGACTATACTATTAGCCAGCAAATAATTTAATAACAGGAATAACAGACAAGAAAAGTAAACATTTGTTTTACCATAAGGAAAATCTGCAGGAGACCCATATATCTGAACAGTTAGGGGTATATTTACTAAAGTGTGGGTTTTTAGGAGATGTTGCACATGCAGTAGCAACCAATTCTAGCTATTATGTTCTAGATAAATGATTAGCAGAATCTGATTGGTTGCTATGGGGAACATCTCCACTTCTGAAAACACACACTTTATTAAATACACCCCTTAGCATGGACAAATGCAGGATTTCTGGGGGCTTTCCAAATGTTTGATTTTAGAGCAGATGTCACCAACCCATAAAGGATGTTTAAGTAACATGTAGCAAGCTATAGTCTGCCTCAAACAAAGTGCAGTTTATGTAATACAGTACTTCAGACATATGCAGCCCAGTGATCATGGTAACCCACTTACCAGGTTCTCTCTGTGGAGAGAAAAATGGGCACTTAGATCCACAGACACACACAAACTTAGTAGGAAAACTGCTGCCACTTAGCATGTGCAGTATCTCCATTCTGCCCTTTATACTTCATGTAGTGGCCACAGGACAGGCTGCAGGGAAGGTAGTTTCAAGGAATCTGTAACCCCCACCTGCTATTGCCTATGCTTAGTTTCTCCGCTGATGGGCTTATTTTCCAATAGGTGCCCCTCCTCTGACTCCATTGACCACTCCATCACTGGCCCCTGCTCTGATGGGACTGTGTACTCTGACTCTAAATGCCATTCCCATGATGCCACTATTCTGTCTCTGGCTCCTCCTACTGACCCCTTCTACCCTTGGGCTTGGGTTTCTGTGGAAATTACAGGACATCAAGCAATGAGGGACTTGTTACATATACTTCTCACATGATGGACATATTTGTATACCAATTGTAAAGCACCTGACATTATTCCTGTCGATTACATTCACACAAGATGACTATAATCAATTTGACAGAAGGCATATTCCTCAGAATGTTATAAACTATCTAAGTTTTGTGAGGAATAATACATTTCAAAGTCACATGTTGCCATAACTAATACATAGTAATTATCTGAGATATGACCACAGCTAACCTTATTCTAACTCTTACTTACAGTATATGACTTTTCTATTATTTTTAATTTTCAACTGTAGTAGTATTAAAAAAATGTAATTTAGTATAATTATGGGGTCAAACCTTCCTGGAAAACTTACTAGGAGCTCAAGCTATGCACGCCAAAGGTTGTTCCACTGTCACTCAACTTGGGTTATCGTTTATCTGCAGCCCACCCTCTGGTGTATAGTACTTGCTGCTTAGCGGAACTATATGCATTGATTTTCTGCAGATTGCTATAACAAGTGTATAACACTGCCATATCAAGCTCCTTGTTCATCACCTATATAAAGGGCAGTAGCTACAGTCAGGGACAGATTAAGGGGGACATTTTCTAAGCAGTGATAAAAGTGGAGAAGTGAGCCATGGAGAAGTTGCTCATGGCCACCAATCAGCTGCTCTGTAAACTTTTATAGTATGCAAATTATAAATGTTACGTCAATGCTGATTGGTTGCCATGGGTAACTTCTCCACTGGCTTACTGCTACACTTTTATCACTGCTTAGTAAATGTCCCCCTTAGCCTTCAGCTGGCCTGGGGGCCTGCCCCCACTTATCATCTATCCCATCCCCACTCGTTTTCCATCTTGGCCCACTAGTCCAGCCCTTAGAAAATGCATGGGGCTGCATATTGGCATACACTGTGGTGGTAGGTGGCAGCGGTGTGCAAATGGAGGTTTCCACTCATGGCAGATGATTTACCAGGGAATTGGTTAATTAGTTAGAAACAGGTAGCAGGGATAACAGTAATTCAGCAGTTAGAGGGTGTAAAGATATAGCACTTGCAACTATAAGCATACAGGATATGCTGGGTATGTGTATGTATGTATGTATGTATGTATGTATATATATATATATATATATATATGTACAGTGCCAAGGATCACATACACCAAGTAAAAGTTCCACACTGCAGGTTCATTTTCCACAGTTTTTTCACAGGTGAACATAAGCAGTTACCAGCAATTCTCAGGTTTCAAAATAGTTCACAGCAGTTCTTAGCATACAAAGTGTAAATTATCCAGAGACAATTGATCCAGGACCCCTAACAGTAGCCACCCCCCTTGATAATCACCTAGGCAGCTAGTTCACCATCAGGAACACTGTCAGACAGGTGTCTGCAATCATACTTGCTGTTGCTCAGACTTGATCAAACCAAATACCTGTACTGGATTCCACACCTTGCTGTTCCACATCCTGTCAGCATTTTTATGCTGTCCCTGTGACACTCCTCTCCCCTTAGCTTCAACCAACCTGGTGAAGCTAACAATTTTTCAGGTGACAACTCTACCTTGCCCATCTTTATCCCCATCACGCATTTCGGAAGACTTCTCTTCTCCACTTCCTTCCAGAGTCCCTCCTTCTTATCCTCTTCCCCCTCCACTAGCTATGTTTATTCTGTCCCTGTGACAAAATATATATAGTAAACCGTGGTGGCACAGTGGACATTAGATTCTCATTGGGCTCCCTCACTTGTGGGAATACTCAGGTGCACATCCACATTCCGTGGGGAGACAAGATGGGGGGGTGCCAGGCATTCTCCTATGTGGAGAGCTGCTGGGACCTAATGCTTGCCAGCTACAAGCAGTAATCTCTTAATTTGGCTGTACAGTAGTTTCTGCATAATTATATGTATTCCTGCTATGTGCTAACAGCCTAATGCATGAGATTTCACAGAAGGGTAATTATTAGTGCTGTAGACCACTGTCCTGATTATTATTAATGGAGACTACAATCTGATCCATGTGTCATAAACTCCAAAAAGCAAAGCTCTTTGGCCCTGTAGGTGTACACCAACCTCAGATGGCATGAACTACTTAAAGTCTATGGAAGCTTACTCTCAGGACACAAATTTTAGGATCCTTCTACTGCAGCCTCCAGCCAGCTCCGGGATCTGACACTGATTCCGCAGAGGAGTCTTTCACAAATAGGAAAAAAAACCTCCAATATGCCAGGGAAGTTATGCACAGGGACAGCTAGTTAACATTAGTATGTTGCAGGGATACTTGCATTCAAAATGAAAATATCCTTTGCAATACAGACTTTCAATAACAGCAGAAGTGCCACCATTATTTATACATAGTCCCCGGTGCCTTTTAGTTCTATAATGCTCTTTCTCACACGGAGGGTACTAAGACCCTCTTACCACACCTGGTGCTACCGATTTACTAGCTGGCATGTTTCCGCATGGTGCCCCTGTTGTGATAATCCAAGGTACTGTGTTCCTGTAGTCCGGCACAGCTATGGTGCTGTCATTTTGCTTTGATCATTTGATTCAGCCATACCGTTGCATCTATTAACTGAGGCTTTAAGCAAATTATATAGACAGTTGCTGCACTCATACTTTTACCCTAGTCTTACTTAAATTAATGTATAACATGCCTGGCTGGTTTGGCATTGCAGACAGGCAATAGTGTTCCTCCCCTCTCGTCCCTCCCTGGAAGTGATTCACCAATGAAACAAGGAGCTCAGCTAGTCTCAGACAGCACAAGTCGATCCCAGAGCTGCAAACAAGGCAGTGCTATACTAGCCACCCTGCGTTGCCGTTTTTGAGGAAGAGAAGACCTGGCTCCACTGAAGAAAGAAAGAGAGCAGCATCCCCTGGACTTTCCGCTCAGGAAGGGAGTCCCACCTGAGACATCCACCAGTAGCGCTCAGGAACTCCAGGGGTTTCCTGTAATGAGAGAGTAATCAATGACAGAATAGTCTAGTCCCATCATGCTCTACCAGTCAATTAGGGCATTCTGGTACTTGCAGCAGCAGAGTTATAGTTTTTGTGTACATATAATATATGTATATATTGCTGCAAAGAGATTATTTGTATTCTATTTGAGGGCCTTGAGCTCTGCAATATATTATAACTATTGCTTGGGGTGCACAGTACAGAACTGCAACCACAATGTACATTCTTGTACAGTCCCTGCCACCCCATCACTACAGATAATGTACTTTCCTGTACAGTCCCTGCTGCCCCATCACCACAGATAATCTACATTATACAGCCGCTGTTGTCCTCCATCACCACAGATAATGGGGGTAATTCCAAGTTGATCGCAGCAGGATCTTTGTCAGCAGTTGGGCAAAACCATGTGCACTGCAGTGGAGGCAGATATAACATGTGCAAAGAGAGATAGATTTGGGTGGGGTGTGTTCAATCTGCAATCTAATTTGCAGTGTAAAAATAAAGCAGCCAGTATTTACCCTGCACAGAAACAAAAGAACCCACCCAAATCTAACTCTTTCTGCACATGTTATATCTGCCTCCCCTGCAGTGCACATGGTTTTGCCCAACTGATAACAAAATTCCTGCTGCGATCAACCTGTAATTACCCCCAATGTACAGTATACAACACACCTCATACTATTTGTGAGACCTCAAACTCTACAAAGTGACCAGTTAATCAAACAGTTGGAATGTCATTTGTATAATTTTTTTTTTTTTTTTACTGTGCCCGCCAATAGGATAGTTTTTATGCAATCTGGTGCTGGGGGGGGGGGGGGGGGGTGATAGACCAAAGCTATGCCTGGGGTGCACAGAAAACTTGCACCGGCCCTGCCTGAGGGTGGTACTGAATGAGGTAAAGCATCATTCAACCTAATAGTTCCAAACACTCCAGTTCTAATCTAACCAGTCCTGACAAGCGGCTCCAGTACAGAGTTCAAAACAATCTCAGAAACGGACACTCTCTCTTGCCACTTTCAGATATATGACCAATTTGCCGGGTCAGGCAAGCCGGCACATTCCCAGGTCTCAGCTCCATGATTCTGGCCGGGAGCAGTGTTGTGGCCCAGGACATAGGGGGTCATTCCGAGTTGATCGCACGTAGCAACTTTTTGCTGCTTGTGCAATCAACTAGACGCCGCCTATGGGGGAGTGTATTTTAGCATAGCAGGGCTGCGATCGCTTGTGCAGCCCTACTATGCTAAAAAAGTTTTGTGCAGAACAAGACTAGCCCTGCAGTTACTTACCCTGTGCGATGGTTCCAGCGATGAAGGTCCCAGAATTGACGTCAGACAACCGCCCTCCAAACGCCTGGACATGCCTGCGTTCGGATCTCCATGCTCGGAAAACGGTGAGTATCCACCCTGGAACGCCTCCCCTCTTCTTGCGATCGCGCTAGCAATCACTTTCTTCTGGTCGTTGCTCGACATGCGCAGTTCCGACCCGTTCGCACCACAGCGATGAACCGCAGCGTGCGAATGGGTCAGAATGACCCCATAGTCCCAGTTGTTTCCTTTCACACATGCAGAAATCCCTGGTTAATCCACGTTCACGTGCAAAAACCAGGGATATATCTGCATTTGTGAAAGGGGTATCAGTCAGTAAACTGAATGTACAGTCAGACTTTCAAACTATAGAATTTTGCCCAGGTCCTGGCAAACAACAAATTACTGCATAATTAGATGTGCATACATTGGTCACTAATGACATGGAATTTCTGTTACAGATGCCTCAGAAATTAATGCAATAAACAATAAGGAATTCATTAACACGAATGCATGTTTGCACTAATGAAGCAATTGCTACGGATGGTCACTGAAAATACAGAAAGCCCTAGTGGGTCACTGCTTTCAGTAACGTCTCTGCTTTGTAGGATAAATGTAGTGTTTGTTTTCCTTAAATGCAATCAGCTGCAAGCACCTGACCTGCCTTTGTATTGCTGGGACTGATTAAACACTAGCATGAAAATTATCTCGAGTTGCTTCCAAGGTTTATTTTTTTCTTTTTCTTTTACGGATAAAGAAGTAATCTTGTGTTTTGCAGTCATATCATATAACAATACCACTGAGATCAAAGAACTGATTTATATTATCTTCATTGTCGATGCTATGCATTGTTAAATTGCGAGTTCCCAAAAAATCCCTTTTTTGTTAACAGATTCTTTCCAAAGAAAAACCTATATTTGGTGGTGCCTACGCTTATAGCAGTTATTCTGGTCTTGGGGCTTCTGATACCTATATGCATGTTTATACCCTTCACAATGCTTTTCACCTAGGGGGAATACCTCCCAACATGACCCAGGGGCGGAACTTCCGGAGGAAACAGAGTCTGTTGCCTGGCTCCTCCATTGACTACCAACCCTGCCCTTCTTGCTTCAAATGAATATCCACCGAGCAGAGGCAGAGCACCAATCAACATCAACGGGGTGCTCCCCCTCTGTGACTTAGAGACTCAATGGGGTGGGAAGGGGCCACTAATAGACTCCTCTCGCAAGACCTGGAAGTCTTGTGTTGCATAGGAGAAATGGGACCATGAAACAACATGCCAGTGTGTATCCAACACACACCAGGAACCAAGGCGCAGACATGGGCAGTCTAGCTCTTAACAAAACATCCCTCGGGTGGGCAGGACCTAGACAGCGGCTGCATCTTAATAGAGCCCCCCTGATCCCACTGCCAAACTCCCTCATTACCAGAGTTTTTGGCGCCTCCACTGATCCAGTGTGGTGGCGGTGACCTTTGGAAACCAGGGGATAAGGCCAGGCAAGTTGCGCTCTCGGGCGCCGGCTCCCTGCAGCGTACTCCACTGGACTCCTCTCCCCCCTTTGCTGTGGCAGGCATCTTCCCTCGCCAGTACTCCTGTGGCCTGACATGTGCTGCTGCGAACTGAGTGCTGAGTTCTGTGCACACAGGGCACCATCTCAACAAGCAGCAGAAGCACCAATAGGCAGGATACTCCCTGCCTGCCAGCTCCTCTCAACCCCCTGAGCATACCAGCTACAGACTGCACATCTAGTGCTCCTATTTGTGCATATAAAGACTCAGCAGCATAACATTTTTTTTCCACTGTGCCTCCTTTGTACCTGATTAACAATATGGAGAAGTTTGTAGCCAAAACCCCTAGGAATCTTAGGGGCTCTCAGTCCTCAAAAACTAAAGATAAACACAACCTCCTCTCCTCCTAACTCCCCTCCTAGGGATAAAGCGATTGATGCTTTATTCGACTCCACAAAATACAGCTCTCTCTCTCTCAGTCCAACGTTCTAAAGAGATTTCGGACATTGGGGGTCATTCCGATCACACACTGCACTTTTTCACAGCCAAGCGATCGGGTAGGAACTGCGCATGTGCTGTGGCCGCAATGCGCAGGTGCATCGTTGCCTGACGATGGATGTCGCCGGGCAGTGACGAGTCCTACAACAAAAGCATTTGCAGCGGCTAATAAATGAAGATTGACAGGCAGGAGGCGGATCCGGGCGTCAACTGACCATTTTCAGGGAGTGGTGATCCAAACGCAGGTGTGTCCAGGCGTTTGGAGGGCAGATGTCTGACGTCAATTCCAGGACCTAAGAGGCTGAAGTGATCGCAGTGGGTAAGTAAGTCAGGACCTATTCCTAAACTGCACAAAATGTTTTTGCATAGCTCGGCTGCACAAGCGATCACAGCCTTGCTATGCAAAAAAGCACTCCCCTATAGGCGGCGACTATCTGATCGCACGGCAGCTAAAAACAGCTACCATGCGATCAACTCGGAATGAGGGCCATTCTTTCACCTCTGCTGGACATCAAACTGGCCCCGCTCACTGAGGCGATCAACTCGGCCACTGCCCAGCTGATGCAACATACTAAACGCTTAACTGAGGCCGAAGATCGTATCTCTGCATTGGAGGATGAGCTTCATGAGGTGAAGACTGCTTTGCAATCCCAGGACTCAACCCTTACCGCCCTCGGTGATAAGATAGAGGACTTGGAAAATCGCAATTGGCGGAATAATATACGCCAAATTGGGGTGCCGGAAACGGTGAAACCTAGAGATCTGCATGCTTTGGTCTCCACCTGGTTTACTGAGGCTTTGGGAAAGGCACGCATCATCTGTGCCTATACAAGTGGAAAGGGCACACCGCATAGGGCCAGACCATCAATCCACATGTCAGCGTCCCAGACCAGTGATTTTTCGTCTCCTCAATTACCTAGACAAGGTTAAGCTACTAGACGCTTATTGCAAATTGGATGGCCATTCCCATGACGAATCTAAACTCCTTATGTTTCAGGACTTTTCATTCCAGGTGTCTACTAGGCGACGAGAATTTTTGCCCATTTGCAAGGAATTATTTGACAAGGGAATTAGTTTTGCCTTGTTGTACCCAGCCAAGCTGCAGATTGTGAGGAATGGCAAACCTTTTTATTTTGATTCTCCAACCACGGCTCGGAACTTTCTTCATTCACTGTCATCTGATTCCTCTGAGTATGATGAGTCTTGATGGAGGACAATGATTGACTTACTGGACGATGTTTACATATTGCACTGTTTATTTGTCCTTTTCTCATTCTCCATGTCTCGGTCTTACATGTTGATGAGGCACAGGCCTACGATGCTGCTCTTTATTGTTTTCCTATAAGGTATTTACAGGGTTCTGGTATAGATGTATGCATCTGTTCTTGTATTATTGTACTTTTTTCTCTAATCTGTTGTGTTACAAATCCGAATTGGGACGGCCCCTCAGGCTGTCATATTGGGTTCTGTTAAAATCTGATAAATTTGAGGGACTTCCGGTTCCGGCATGTAGGAGTGAGCAGCTGCTCCCGCAAGCTCCTTCCATGCCGCTAGTTTACCCGCTCACCGCCATGACTTACAGTGGTATTTTGCTCACAATACCACCCAGCAAGTATAGCTACTAACATGGAGAAGTTCCTGGGCACTGCAGCACACTCTAAACATAGTCCGCTGGCTCTCCCTCCTAGACAGGAGAAGCAGCGTGCTGATCAAAACATGGCGCCGAACGCTGATGCCGCAGAAGGCACTCCTGCAGCCAAGAAATCCATAGCAGCTACCTCTGATGACCCTGATCAGACTCAGGTACGTGTCAATACCACTTCACCTATCACATATGAGGAAATAGTATCTGCCATCCAAAACACTGTGACCCCCCTGCTCCAGAAAACAGTCAGTGACATCACTGAACAACTACACCTTCTCTCACATAGAATGTCCACGCTGAAGAGCATCTGGGCAATACCATGGATGAAGTGACGTCTTTCAAAATCACAGTCACTCACCTGAAGACAAATAATAAACGGCTGAGTGATAAAATAGATGAAATAGAAAACCGCACACACCGTAATAATTTATGTATAGTCGGTTTACGGGAATCTATCAAAGCTTCTGGACTTGAACATTTTGTATGCATCACTCTCCTCAAGCTCCTAAAAATTGAGTCAGAGTGTGCAGATATGGTAGTTGAGCAGGTACACCAAATGGGGGAACTACCACGCCAACCCACTAACAAGCCACGTGTTATGATATTCAAAACATTGAATTACTTAGACAAAACAGCTATCTGGAAGGCATCTCGTAAAATAAACCCCCTCCACTCTGAGAATTTTCCAAGATTACTCAGTAGAACTGTCCAGGCTGAGAAGTGCTTATGCCCCTATCTGTGCTTCTCTAATTAAATATCATTGCAAGTTTGCAATGCTATATCCTGCTCGCCTTCGCGTGTTTAAGGGCTCAACACATTTTGACTTTACGAATCTATCTGATGCAGCAGCCTTTCTGAAAGAGGAAAATAACTCCCTCTTTCAAGACATTACTGACCCTCCAGCGACCTGATCATATGGTTCTTATGACACAATATGTTTATTATACTGTTGTGAGACTTATTTTGTCTTCTCTCCTGTTTCAATCTACTATTTTGATTGATGTGAGCATTCATGTTTATGTATATGTTACATATTTTCAACCTGAATGGGTACTAGTGGTGTGAAGGCAGCTTCGCCACAACACTATTTTTGTATACAGATTAAATAATGACCCTTTTGTCATACCTGAAGTCCAATTAGTTCTGTTTAATATCAATTATGCTACTGCTGTTCGATATTTTTTATTGTGCATTGCATTCCTCTGTCCCTACTCGTCTATTGTGCTGTTCCCTCCTTACTGTGTCTTATCCCCCACACCCCCTTTACTCCTCTCACACTATATTTGACATTATGCAAAATAATATATTGTCTGGCTTCTACCTAATACTTATTCTATATGACTAGTTTGAAAACATTCAACGTTGGATGTATCAATACACCCGCAAAGTGCCGTAAAATATTAAAAAATCTCAATAATAAGTCAATAGACATAGCTTGTCTACAAGAAATGCACCTGGTCTTGCATGAAATAAATTGGACATTGTTAGGAGCTGCCTCTCTCAATTCAAAATCTTGTGGCGTATCGATATTAGCAAAAAAATCTCTACAATTAGAAGTCCTATCTGAAATAGCTGACCCAGAGGGACGTTATATTATTATACAGATAAAACTGGGCGATAAACAGTATCACATATGTAATGTTTATGCACCTAACACTTATAAAAAATACTTTTTTACCTCTCTTATGACTAAACTTTATCCATGTAACCTATCATCTTTAATTTTCTATGGTGATCTCAACTTAGTTTCTTCACAATATCTGGACAAATCACACCATGGCAAACATCCAAACCCCCTCCCAAAAATTGGGAACCCATGGCTAACAAAAAGACTCAATCTGGTTAATTCCTGGCATTCTACTTAGCCACGGATAAAGAGTTCTCCTGCCTATCTATGGCCCATAACACCTGGTCTTGAATAGATTACATATTAATTTCCACTGCACTGTTTCCTAGTGTCAGACAAGCTACAATGGAACCAATATCTGTCTCAGACCATGGGCTGGTTTGGGTAGAATTTGAGTACCTCTCTGAAGCACTTTCAAAGCCTTTTTGGAAATTTCCCTCTCACCTAGCCAAATCTTCTGGCTTTAAAAATAAGATAGAAACAGCATGGGAAAATTTTAAATAATGCTGCACACGAATCTGCTAATCCCATCCCACACAATTCAACACCTCAAATCTGCCAAAGCCCCAGGACCAGATGGTTACTCAAATTAATTTTATAAACTTATGTGCCCAAAAATTTGTACTACTTTACAAGCTTTTTATAATCATAGTTTGACCACTGCAGTGATTAAGTATCTTCCAAAACCAGACAGAGACTTCTCACTTCCAGGCTCTTACAGGCCGATCTGTTTATTAAATGTCGATTACAAAATCTTCACTAAAATTTTAACAGACCGCCTAAAATCAATTATCCCGTTAATTATACATAAGGACCAAACCGGTTTTGTATCAGGTAGACACTCAGTAGTGAACCTTAGGAGGGTCATTCAACATTCCTCTTCTCTCACTTCCTCCCACTCCCAATCACACTTAATTCTAACACTCGACGCAGAAAAGGCCTTTGACCTTTTTCTATGGCCACAACTCTTTCACACCTTAGAAAAATTCGGCTTCCCAAAAATTTTTGTATCAATCGTACGTACCCTATATTCCTCCCTGTCCTCCTATGTCACCTGTAATGGTCATTTATCCGCTCCTTTCTCACTTGGAAGAGGCACACGGCAAGGCTGCCCTCTTTCCCCTCTATTATTTGATATAGCCATGGAACCTCTTGCTATAGCCATTCGAAGCTCCCCACAAATACAAGGTTTTTCCATTGGGGCAGAAGAATTAAATATCGCGCTCTTCGCTGACGATACCCTACTTTTCTTATTGAAACCTGAACAATCCCTCCCAGCCAGCTTTATTAAACCTTATAAATTCATTTAGGTTAATTGCTGGGTATAAAATAAACATCACCAAATCGGAAATTCTTCTATTACGCAACACATTTAACTCCTTACTGTCAAATCCCGAATTACCACATTTTAAATTGACCACTACACATTTTAAATACCTAGGTATAAACATTTGTGCAAATCTATCAAACTTATGCAAAATAAATTTCTCACAGGCTATTTCTAAAATAGCATTAAAACTAGGATCATGGAAGGGCCTGCCCCTGTCTCTGCTGGGAAGACTTGCAGTAATAAAAAGTGGAATTTTTCCTAAAATCTTTTACTATATTCAAACGCTGCCAATTGCCCTCACAACCTCCGATTTACAAAAATTAGAAGCACTTTTCTCAAAGTTTTTATTGCAAAACAAACAGCCACGTATAGCTAGACAGGAGAGATGGAGGTTTAGGTGCTCCAGATTTATCAGCATACTCTATAGCTGCTCACTTCCGGTATATCTCAGATTGGCTCTTTAACAAAAACACATACACTGATCCAGCGCTAGAACTAGCGATTTTCTCTCCCTATCTCCCTATGCACCTAATGCCTTACTCCACTTAAGACCCTCCCAAATACCTTCCAATATTAAAGAACGTACTATATTCAAAGACACTTTTTCAGCCTGCACATCACTTAATAAGAAATGTCACAGGAACCCTAATTTCTTCATATACATTCAGATTTCCCCCCTTTATTACAATATCCCGCATATTCTTTGTGGAAGATTTAAGTCCTAGATTCTTTTGCTAAGATCTTTGACCCAGGAGGAGGCCTACTCTCTTTTTCTGACCTATGTCTTAAAGTTGATATCCCCAAACATAACACGTTCATGTACTTCCAAGTGCGACATTACTACAACTCTATAATTTCATCTAAAATACACATGCTAACAGAATCTAACCCGGTCTCAAAAGCTGTAGGTAATCTACTGAAAACCCTCCAAACTCGCCCTCTTAAGATGAAAGCCATCTCTTCCATGATACTTTCGGCCTCCACGACGTCATCCCAATGGGATATCCTTTATAACAAATGGAAATCTGATTTGCCTACTTTGATATTACAGACATCACAGATCCATGCGAAAGATCTCTCAAACACTTACACTCCTCTTATTTATAAGAGGTTCACCTGCGCACTATTCATAGGGCCCATATCACCCCGGAACAGCGTAAACGTATAAACCATTAGAATTAGGTAATTGTACCAAATGTGGTATAGCCTCAGCTACATTATACACTGTATGTGGGAATGCAGAAAATCAGGCGCTTTTGGGCTAAACTTTTATCTTATCAGTTGTTCTCTCTTCAACTACACCCAGACCCAATAGCCTGCTTATGTTTACATTTCAAATTCTGGTCTTTATTGCCCAACAAACAAGCTATACTTTCTTTACTTACTACTATTCTAACGTTAGGTAAGAAATGTATCTTAATTCACTGGGTGAAACGTTCTGCTCCCTCCCTAACTGAAGTGAAACAGAAGTTACTTCAACTTTTAGATTTTGACCGGAGATCTCTGTGTATTGACTCTGATAAAATTTTATTCCAAGTGGTGACTCTACATTGACTCCTTAGATCTTTCCACAAAAACGTATATACTGAAAATCATTGACTGTAACAAGCATCATTAACAGACATTTATCTTAAGTCAAGTACAATTTCATCCACCAGATACATGATTATTTTCCTCACCTTTGCCAGGTGAGAACTATATTACTGTCTATTTAAAGCTGGTTCTTTAGACTACCTCTAACTCTTCTCCACTACCCCACCCCTACAACACCTTCCTTCCTAATGTGTTCTCCTTTGTACTCCAATCCTCCCTCCTCTCTACCTTGTTTTCTATTTTTACATGTTCTGATTTTTGTATTGGTTTGTGTACATTTTCTATTGACAAACTGCAGCAGAGAATACCACCGAATAGGTACCTATTATTTAGTAGTGGCTAATTTTACTTCAGATTTGAGAAGACGTATATGCTTTCAATTTTAATGGACTGCAACTTTGTGTGCCTGACCTACTCTCACATATGATCACTCCTTCCACTGCAGAAGGGTGAGATTAATCAGGTCAGGGATCTTATGCTACTCCTGAATTCATAGTGTTACAATCTGCATACTCTGGACAAACATATCTGTTAGTTTACGCCACTACTCCAGCAGGGGTATATCTAGGGGTCTGAGCGCCCCTGGCAAGGTAAGGTACTGGCGCCACCCGCCCCTCCCACCCAGGGACACAGAGCAGGGAGTTACAGATAGGCTGAGGTCAGGGACACTGAGAGGGAATTACGGGGAGGGTGCGGGCAGGGACACTGAGAGGGGAATACAAGAGTTTATGGGCAGTTACAGGGATGGCGTGGGCAGGAACACTGAGGGGGAATTACAAGAAGGATGCGGACAGGGACACAGAGGGGATATATGCACACATACATACAGTTAAAAAAACGCTCTCTAGGTGTGATGGCACTACATGTCCCAGCAAATCCAGTTGACAAGGTGTGATGGGACTTGTAGTCTCAACACAGCTGGACAGGCAGTCACTGGTCTAGATACCTCTCCATACAGAGCTCTTTGTTAACCTGTGATCCAGACTGCCAGGATCAGTGTCGGGCTGGGGTATGAAGGGCCCACCGGGGGAATGCCGTTATAGGGGCCCATATTTAGGGGTGTGACCAGCCTACAAATGGGGTGTGGACAGTTTTCAAAGAGGCTTGAAATGCACAATAGTCTTGTGCTGTGTAATGCAACATATCTACCATGTATAATACAAGTGCACAGTGTGGAACCTAATCCCTAGAGGAAGGAATGGGCCCTCAGGCAGTGGGGCCCACCGGTGGTTTCCCCTGTACCCCTGTGGGCCAGTCCGACCCGGGCCAGGATAGACCATGCAGTGCAGCTACGGTACCGCAGAAAATGTACAGGTATGCTCATGCTGCACTGCTGAATGGTACTGATTGTAGTGGCTGGTGTTTGGTGACAGACCGCGTGGGACCAATGAGAAGGGGAGCGGAAGAGGAAGCGCCTCGCCCCTCCCCATACCTGGAAGTACCCCGCTCCCCGGCTATATTCACCATCATTGTGACTGTAGTCACAGAGAGTGTCAGAGTGCAATACACTTCTGAGAGTCCAGCAGTGGATGTGCACTGCTAAGGGATGTACTCAGTGAGAACTACTGGCGTGGGTGGCACTGCTGGGTGCTCACCCCCTTCCACACTATCCCTATTGATGGACTCTCTCCAATTACTGGACCCCTGGTGATATTTATACCTTCAGGCCTGCTAGTACTCCTTCTTTTCCCATCCCCACAGCTCTTTCTTTCGGCTAGATTACTGGCTGATTTCAAGCACCCTGCTGCACAGACTAGATAAGGCAGCCATAGCAGACATTTTGATCTCAGATCATGCCCCTATTAGTCTCACATTGACCCTGTCTCGCCATCTCCCTGTTTCTTTCAATTGGAGATTCCCAGATTATTTAACTGAATCAGGTGATTTTAAATGCTATCTAACCTAGGCCCTGCTTAACTATGTGTTGGATAATGCAGCCCACAAAGAGGATATTAATCTTTTCTGGCAGGCCTCTAAACTGGTCATCCGGGGTCATGTCATATTGTATATTGCCGCAACGAAAAAGAAACTTATGAATGGGTTCACTACCACAGCTAAGTCAGTCTCCACTGCTTATTCCACCATGTTAGCACACCTGTCTGATGCCAATAGGTTGGTGTATAAGTTCGCTAACTTGGCCTATGACTGAACAAGTACGCTAACTTGGCCAAGTTCGCTAACTTGGCCAAGTTCGCTAACTTGGCCTTGTGTACTGAACAAGCACAGCTGAACCTAACTTACCAGAAGAATAGATATTTCAAATGGAGCAATAGGCGCGGCAAATTGCTGGCAAATTTAGTTAGATCCTCAATCGTCGCCAAACATATTAATTTGATTCGCACTTCCAGCGGTACTCTTAGCACCAAGCCGGAGTATATTAGCAATTATTTTCTAAAGTATTTTGATGAGCTATATTTGGCCCCGACTGACTCACCAACTAGGGGGATGGACTTTTTGTCTCATGCCTCTCTCCATAACCTATACTCAGATGATAGAGAATACCTTACCTCGCCCACATCTGATTTGGAAGTGGAATTGATTATTAAGTCCTTACCTAAAGGCAAGGCGCCTGGTCCAGATGGCTTTTCTGGGTCTTATTACAAACTTCTCCTACCTTAAATTGTCCCTTATCTTACCAAATTATTTAATTCTATTCTTAGTGGTAGCCAGGCCCCATTTCACTTCAACGAAGCCAGAATGATAGTACACTCAAGCCTAATAAAGAACCAGCATTTGTGTCCTCCTATAGGCTGATACATTTATTAAATCAGGATTTTAAGATATTCTCTAAGCTCATTGCCTCCCGCCTTCAGTTGATTCTGCCTAAACTCCTCCATCCTGCACAAACAGGGTTTTTGAAAAATCGGCACTCAGTGCACAATGTCTGCTCTTTTTTGGCTGCATTATTCCATACTCACCAAGGTAAGGAAAGAGATAATATTGTGCTCAGTTGTGATGCTGATAAGGCATTCGATAGGGTGTCCTGGGCTCATTTGAAACGCATTTTTTCACACCAAGGCGTCAGCCCTGAGTTTGCACATATATTTAATACCCTATACCACCAACCCAAGGCCTTCATGACAATTAACACCATGAATACCCGCTCATTCTGTCTACACAGGGGTACGAGGCAGGGATGCCCCCTCTCCCAGCTCCTTTTCAATTTGGCACTGGACCCTCTTCTCCGTAAATTTATGCAGGAGACTGACTGGGTGGGTATTCGGTTGGCCTCTTCAGAGATTACATTTTCAGCTTCCGCTGATGCTTCCGCTGATGACCTTTACTTTATTTCTCAATCCCTAAAAGAGTGATCCCGCTCTTAACCTCCCTATTAGATGACTCTGAACTAGTTGCAGGATTTAAAATCAGCTATACAAAAATGGAAGCCCTAGCTTTTTTTCCACAGACCAAGTTGGGGTGGGGTTCCTTTGCCTTTAAGTGAGCTCTGGGAAACTGTATCACTAATTTGAGTATAAAAATTTCTTCTCACTTTTCTGACCTATATAAATTGAATTATGACCCTTTTTTTCCAGAACACTGGTGGACATGGCAAAATGGGCTCATTTGCCACTGTCTTACACAGACATTTGTACAAAATGATTTGCTTCCCACGCTTCCTTTATGTTTTCCAAATGCTCCCAATAATCCCCCCTAAATGGGCTTTGTCAATGTTTGACAAGGCTTTGTCAAAATTTATTTGGGCCGGTAAGAGACCTCGTGTGTCTCTCTTTTTAAACTACGGCATCCTAGAGAAAGGGGTGGTGTTAATCTGCCTTACCTGCACACCTACTTTCTAGTGGCTAACTATAGGATTGCCTTATACTCTATAACCGGTTCTAATACTTACACATTATGACACTTAGAATAGGCTTTCCTTCCGGATTGGAATCTAACAGCTTTCTTGCACACTCCCCCCCAAGCCTTACCTTTACCAACAACGTATTGTTACATTTCACATGTATGGCATGGAGAGCGATTTGTCGCACCCTGGGAGTGTCACAGTACACTTCGGTCTTTTTGCTATTGTGGGGTAACCCCAATTTAACCCCAATTTCACACCGCAGAAAACATCGCCCATATTTAGAATCTGGCATAGAGCCGGTCTCAGCTCGATCCACCACTTTTTACATACAGAATCTAGGGCTGTACTTACTAGTTCTCAATTACAGGAGAAATTTCCCAATATGGGGCCTAATTCAGAGTTGAACGCAGCAGGAACTTTGTTAGCAGTTGTGCAAAACCATGTGCACTGCAGGGGAGGCAGATATAACGTGCAGAGAGAGTTAGATTTGGGTGGGTTATTTTGTTTTTGTGCAGGGTAAATACTAGCTGCTTTATTTTTACACTGCGATTGAACACACCACACCCAAATCTAACTCTCTCTGCACATGTTAAACACACTCCTTATAAAATTAGCTGCTGCCACAAAAAAAAACATTTTATCGCAATGGATATCCCCAGATCCGGTACCTATTGCTCTAATCTACCCTATAATTGCCTATCTGTTCTCTCTGGACTGGGCTGAGGCCTGTTTATGCAAAGAGAATAGAATAGAAAAGTTCTTCGATATTTGTCTCCCCTATGTTTTAACATTGTCTGCTGTTCTGAAAGACACTGTGCGGAATAGTTTTCGTGACACTCCCTGGTATCATCGGCAAGTACTCGATAGTGGACCGCCTTTCTGATTTGGGTTGATTTATTGTTCTCCTCTGAGCTCTGTTTTTCATATCTGGATCTTTACGGTGTCCCATTAACTGCTCACCTGTGGGGTTACTCTGCTCAATACCACAGAGTTCTTGTAACTGGTTTGTTGGACTCTGCCTGTCATTGTATCCCTATGCAGTGTATGTCTTGTCCTATGTTGTGCAGTATACTTTTGTTATATTTCCGTCTGGTGTTTGTTCCCCAAGAGGGTGAACATGTCTGTATTATCATATGTTTTTCCTGTCAATAAACAGTTTTGAAAAAAAAAAAAAACATACCTCCCGAGTGGTGGAGAGTGGGGACACATAAAAGGACTTATTGGCATTCAGTGGCTGGGTGAGAGCTGACGAGTGCTGCGGAATACGCGAGAGGCGGGGAAGCGGGAATCAATAGCAGGAGGAGCTGAGCGGAGACCAGGTACATATGGGAGGAGCTACCCCCATGACCAGCCATCCTGACCGAGAGAGGGAACATGGTCTGGACAGTGAGGCCGGAA
Organism: Pseudophryne corroboree; assembly: GCF_028390025.1. NCBI lineage: Eukaryota > Metazoa > Chordata > Amphibia > Anura > Myobatrachidae > Pseudophryne > Pseudophryne corroboree. The sequence goes on along the minus strand of NC_086447.1, from coordinate 422,391,060 downwards.
GAAGCGCGACATTGGTGATGCCGCAGAACGCGCCAGTGCAGCACCAAGCAGACACCATGGCAGACAAGGGGGGTAAGTTTAGAGAAAGTTTACGGCTCTTGTGCAGGGGGCACTGCAAGTCTTCCCTCTGCTGGGAAGCCTACCAACTCTAGTAGGTGATACCACAGCCGCCCAGCCACATTAGGAAGATTCTGTGCACCTCACCCTGTGCTGTCCTCTCTCTCTCTTTCTCTCTCCCTGTCTCTCTCCCTGTGTCTTTCTCCCTCCGTCTCTGTCTCTCTCTCCTTGTCTCTCTCCCTTGTCTCTCTCTCTTTCCCCATCTCTCTCACTCTTTCCCTATATCTGTCTTTCTCTCTCTCTCTGTTTCTGTGTCTCTCTCCCTCTGTTTCTTTCCCTCCATCTCAGTCTCTCTCTATCTCTCTCCCTCGTCTCTCTCCCTGTTTTTAGCCTCCCTCCCTGTCTCTCTCTCTTTCTTTCTTTCTTTCTTTCTTTCTTTCTTTCTTTCTTTCTTTCTTTCTTTCTTTCTTTCTTTCTTTCTTTCTTTCTCTCTCCGTCTCTGTGTCTCTCTCCCTCTCCCTGTCTCCCGCTGTGTTTCAACACAAGTGACAGTAATCCTAAATTAAGAGGATAGTCCAGGAACAGAGCATTTGTCCCTCATGGAATAGATCATGTTGGGAGCTATGTATTTGTGACCAGACCAAACACTTAGAGGCAGCTTTCTTGCTCTAGTGTTTTCCCTCCTAGTGTCAGCTCAGTGCAGGAGGAGGTGCTTAGTGCACAGTCTGAGAGAGTTCTTCCTGGGACAGACAACTGCACTGATGTGCAGCTTCAACTCTCCTGAGTGTGTGAACTTGTCTACCCCGCAGCCGCACCCTGTGTGTATACAGCCAGATCCTGTGTGTACTAAGATGCTGTGTTACCACTGTTTTGCTTGACATATACACTGTGAGTTCCTGCTGCTGCAGAACATCTTCTATATCCTACAAGCTGTTATCTCTGTTATATGAATAAACCAATTATCCTGGTTAAGTGCCGTTGTGTGGACTAACATCCCTATCCGACACTGCAACACTCTGCCAAGAGGTTATGGGCCTAGGACCCCAAATAGGAAAGGCATTCTAAAACAGAGGTACATAAGAAATAAAAGTGCAGCTGATTAAAAAAGGAGTACTTTTATTAAATATAGAGAAGTATGTACAGTACAGGGAACAGCGCGAACCTTACACACAACGTGGAAATTCTCTATGGAGATGCAGCTTTAGCGGGTTAAGTTGTGGAAAGTCACAATTGAGCCAGGAGCAGACCCAAACCCACTTGAAGTGGATAGATCCATCGGAACAATAGGCTTGGCTGTGGAACAACACGTGTACTCCATTATCAGTTGTGGCAGCCAAAGACATGTGGGCAGCTCTGCAAATGGCGTATCAGGACAAAGGTATGATGAGAACAATAAACTCGAGGCATATGCTGTATGGGACAAAGTTAAGTGCCTGTAAAGACATGAATGATTTTATTGATAAAATACTGTCAATAGCTCAGCAGTTGGCATCTGTGAAGGGCAAAGGTGAATGACGAGGAAATGGCGGTAGCGATGTTACAAAATCTGACACCAGAATTCGATTTCCTGGTAGTGACAAATTGCTCTTGTACCCTGCGCTCTACTATTATGGATATATGTGGTGGCAGCAAAATTGCAGAATGAGGTTAAACCCACAGCCTCAAAAATAATAGTTCACAGAAAAGAGGTTATTTGCAATTGTGCCTGAAGGTATAACAATTCACGATATATGATGTATTGACCTGTCTTTACAAATAGACTAAATATATGTAAGTTGTAACCATTTGTATCTATGAATATTATATATATAAATGCACAAAATGAGAAAAAAGAGAAAAGTTTATTGAGTACAATATACACTATATAAAATTCTAAGTATTACTTGAAAATAAATTAAAATTGGGGAATTGGAAAAAGGGGGGGGGGTGATTGGGTTATAAACCACAAATGCTACTATGATTCTGATATTTGTGCTGAAAGGGAGCATGGCGTCCCACCTCCTCTATGCACTATGAATGTCTACAATGTCTCTGGCTGTACAATTCACTTAATAATGCAGTCCCAGTTTTATACTACTCCAGTTTTAAGTAGAAAGTCTATGAGTGATGAAAAGTCTGTTTCAGGAGTAATATATGTAGAGATGTAGTCCTTGATGAGATCCTTTGAAAACGGTAACGTTCTAGAGTGAGCGGGGTACCCCTGATGGAAATGCGGGGGGAGAACTCAAAGGGATCGGTATTCTGATCACTCTGGACTGGCTGCCATCTACCTCTGACAGTGCTGCTGGAAAATGCCTGTTACTACAGACGCCGTCCATCAGCCCTATCAGAGGGAAGCGTGCCTGTCTCTGTGGGGAAAGTGACAAAGGCTTCAAGACCCGAACGGGACTGTCAGCCGTGTACTCTCCCCTGAACAGAGCTATTACCTGTATCTCCTGAGGTTGCTTCCCGGCATCCGTCTCCACTCAATAGCACTGCTCATCCTGCTGCTCCTGGTCTCTGGTCTACTTCCTGGTTACGATGCTTGCAGTCACGTGACCCCAGTCTCCGCCTGTTTCTCTGTATGCCCCCGGGGGCGCTGCACATCAAGACTGCTGAGTTGTATTGTCTATCCAAAGTTTCTGAGTTGTTGTACAGCATTAATAAACGTATGATGTTATGGACTGTAGCGCTCCTACGTGTATCAACCTGTGTGGGTCTTCGTCAGGGAGTCCTTGGTGGCCATGTTTGATTTGGGCTATTTATGCCCAAAGTTCATTACATCACCAAAAAGGGGGAGTGTATTTGGGGTATCTTCCGGAAACAACAATACTGACACAGATATATGAAAAAAGAAATTCTATACTACAATATGAAAATAGGATAAATGAAAAAATGAAAATGAGTATGGAACTCTGAATGCAATATTTATGAAAAATGCAAGGATGGAAATTAAAATTAGAAATGGAGAATGGTAGTAAAATTATTAGTGATATTAATAAGGATTATCCAAATTAATATATAGAGATGATATGGAAAGAAGATGTATACATGAAATAGAATAAAAAATTATAAAAATAAAAATAAATAAAAATGAAATAAAATAAAAAATATAAAAATAAATGAAATAAAATAAAATGAAATAAAATGAAACAGAAATGGAATAAAATGAAATTTAGAAAAATAAAACAAAATAATAAAAATAAAAATAAAATAAAATATAAGTCGGATCAAATAAAAATAAAATAAATATAAAAATATGAGTTTAAAAAATAATAATAATAATAATAAAAATAAATATAAAATAAATATAAGATTACCAATAAGTGGAATGAATTGTAAGATATAATCTATACCTTTTACTATAAATGGATTGTATTGTGTGTACATATGTTGATGAACATGTAGAAAACATTTTTAATATTTTGTCCAGACTCAGCATTGCATTGTGAGAATAAAGTGAGCAGCATTAGTGATGTACATGATGCTTAATCTCTAACGATGTAAATTATTTAGCTCATTATTATTGCCCTCACCTCATTGTCTGCATTCATGCCATGGGGTTTAAGTGTCTTTAGTGTATAAATCCATTTTAACTAGAGATGAGCGCCGGAAATTTTTCGGGTTTTGTGTTTTGGTTTTGGGTTCGGTTCCGCGGCCGTGTTTTGGGTTCGACCGCGTTTTGGCAAAACCTAACCGAATTTTTTTTGTCGGATTCGGGTGTGTTTTGGATTCGGGTGTTTTTTTTCCAAAAAACCTAAAAAACAGCTTAAATCATAGAATTTGGGGGTCATTTTGATCCCAAAGTATTATTAACCTCAAAAACCATCATTTCCACTCATTTTCAGTCTATTCTGAATACCTCACACCTCACAATATTATTTTTTGTCCTAAAATTTGCACCGAGGTCGCTGGATGACTAAGCTAAGCGACCCTAGTGGCCGACACAAACACCTGGCCCATCTAGGAGTGTCACTGCAGTGTCACGCAGGATGTCCCTTCCAAAAAACCCTCCCCAAACAGCACATGACGCAAAGAAAAAAAGAGGCGCAATGAGATAGCTGTGTGAGTAAGATAAGCGACCCTAGTGGCCGACACAAACACCGGGCCCATCTAGGAGTGTCACTGCAGTGTCACGCAGGATGTCCCTTCCAAAAAACCCTCCCCAAACAGCACATGACGCAAAGAAAAATTAAAGAAAAAAGAGGTGCAAGATGGAATTGTCCTTGGGCCCTCCCACCCACCCTTATGTTGTATAAACAGGACATGCACACTTTAACCAACCCATCATTTCAGTGACAGGGTCTGCCACACGACTGTGACTGATATGACGGGTTGGTTTGGACCCCCACCAAAAAAGAAGCAATTAATCTCTCCTTGCACAAACTGGCTCTACAGAGGCAAGATGTCCACCTCATCATCATCCTCCGATATATCACCGTGTACATCCCCCTCCTCACAGATTATCAATTCGTCCCCACTGGAATCCACCATCTCAGCTCCCTGTGTACTTTGTGGAGGCAATTGCTGCTGGTCAATGTCTCCGCGGAGGAATTGATTATAATTCATTTTAATGAACATCATCTTCTCCACATTTTCTGGATGTAACCTCGTACGCCGATTGCTGACAAGGTGAGCGGCGGCACTAAACACTCTTTCGGAGTACACACTTGTGGGAGGGCAACTTAGGTAGAATAAAGCCAGTTTGTGCAAGGGCCTCCAAATTGCCTCTTTTTCCTGCCAGTATAAGTACGGACTGTGTGACGTGCCTACTTGGATGCGGTCACTCATATAATCCTCCACCATTCTTTCAATGTTGAGAGAATCATATGCAGTGACAGTAGACGACATGTCCGTAATCGTTGTCAGGTCCTTCAGTCCGGACCAGATGTCAGCATCAGCAGTCGCTCCAGACTGCCCTGCATCACCGCCAGCGGGTGGGCTCGGAATTCTGAGCCTTTTCCTCGCACCCCCAGTTGCGGGAGAATGTGAAGGAGGAGATGTTGACAGGTCGCGTTCCGCTTGACTTGACAATTTTCTCACCAGCAGGTCTTTCAACCCCAGCAGACTTGTGTCTGCCGGAAAGAGAGATCCAAGGTAGGCTTTAAATCTAGGATCGAGCACGGTGGCCAAAATGTAGTGCTCTGATTTCAACAGATTGACCACCCGTGAATCCTTGTTAAGCGAATTAAGGGCTCCATCCACAAGTCCCACATGCCTAGCGGAATCGCTCCGTGTTAGCTCCTCCTTCAATGTCTCCAGCTTCTTCTGCAAAAGCCTGATGAGGGGAATGACCTGACTCAGGCTGGCAGTGTCTGAACTGACTTCACGTGTGGCAAGTTCAAAGGGCATCAGAACCTTGCACAGCGTTGAAATCATTCTCCACTGCGCTTGAGACAGGTGCATTCCACCTCCTATATCGTGCTCAATTGTATAGGCTTGAATGGCCTTTTGCTGCTCCTCCAACCTCTGAAGCATATAGAGGGTTGAATTCCACCTCGTTACCACTTCTTGCTTCAGATGATGGCAGGGCAGGTTCAGTAGTTTTTGGTGGTGCTCCAGTCTTCTGTACGTGGTGCCTGTACGCCGAAAGTGTCCCGCAATTCTTCTGGCCACCGACAGCATCTCTTGCACGCCCCTGTCGTTTTTTAAAAAATTCTGCACCACCAAATTCAAGGTATGTGCAAAACATGGGACGTGCTGGAATTTGCCCATATTTAATGCACACACAATATTGCTGGCGTTGTCCGATGCCACAAATCCACAGGAGAGTCCAATTGGGGTAAGCCATTCCGCGATGATCTTCCTCAGTTGCCGTAAGAGGTTTTCAGCTGTGTGCGTATTCTGGAAAGCGGTGATACAAAGCGTAGCCTGCCTAGGAAAGAGTTGGCATTTGCGAGATGCTGCTACTGGTGCCGCCGCTGCTGTTCTTGCGGCGGGAGTCCATACATCTACCCAGTGGGCTGTCACAGTCATATAGTCCTGACCCTGCCCTGCTCCACTTGTCCACATGTCCGTGGTTAAGTGGACATTGGGTACAACTGCATTTTTTAGGACACTGGTGAGTCTTTTTCTGACGTCCGTGTACATTCTCGGTATCGCCTGCCTAGAGAAGTGGAACCTAGATGGTATTTGGTAACGGGGGCACACGGCCTCAATAAATTGTCTAGTTCCCTGTGAACTAACGGCGGATACCGGACGCACGTCTAACACCAACATAGTTGTCAAGGCCTCAGTTATCCGCTTTGCAGCAGGATGACTGCTGTGATATTTCATCTTCCTCGCAAAGGACTGTTGAACAGTCAATTGCTTGGTGGAAGTAGTACAAGTGGGCTTACGACTTCCCCTCTGGGATGACCATCGACTCCCAGCAGCAACAACAGCAGCGCCAGCAGCAGTAGGCGTTACACGCAAGGATGCATCGGAGGAATCCCAGGCAGGAGAGGACTCGTCAGAATTGCCAGTGACATGGCCTGCAGGACTATTGGCATTCCTGGGGAAGGAGGAAATTGACACTGAGGGAGTTGGTGGGGTGGTTTGCGTGAGCTTGGTTACAAGAGGAAGGGATTTACTGGTCAGTGGACTACTTCCGCTGTCGCCCAAAGTTTTTGAACTTGTCACTGACTTATTATGAATGCGCTGCAGGTGACGTATAAGGGAGGATGTTCCGAGGTGGTTAACGTCCTTACCCCTACTTATTACAGCTTGACAAAGGCAACACACGGCTTGACACCTGTTGTCCGCTTTTCTGTTGAAATACCTCCACACTGAAGAGCTGATTTTTTTGGTATTTTCACCAGGCATGTCAACGGCCATATTCCTCCCACGGACAACAGGTGTCTCCCCGGGTGCCTGACTTAAACAAACCACCTCACCATCAGAATCCTCCTGGTCAATTTCCTCCCCAGTGCCAGCAACACCCATATCCTCCTCATCCAGGTGTACTTCAACACTGACATCTTCAATCTGACTATCAGGAACTGGACTGCGGGTGCTCCTTCCAGCACTTGCAGGGGGCGTGCAAATGGTGGAAGGCGCATGCTCTTCACGTCCAGTGTTGGGAAGGTCAGGCATCGCAACCGACACAATTGGACTCTCCTTGTGGATTTGGGATTTCGAAGAACGCACAGTTCTTTGCGGTGCTTTTGCCAGCTTGAGTCTTTTCAGTTTTCTAGCGAGAGGCTGAGTGCTTCCATCCTCATGTGAAGCTGAACCACTAGCCATGAACATAGGCCAGGGCCTCAGCCGTTCCTTGCCACTCCGTGTGGTAAATGGCATATTGGCAAGTTTACGCTTCTCCTCCGACAATTTTATTTTAGGTTTTGGAGTCCTTTTTTTACTGATATTTGGTGTTTTGGATTTGACATGCTCTGTACTATGACATTGGGCATCGGCCTTGGCAGACGACGTTGCTGGCATTTCATCGTCTCGGCCATGACTAGTGGCAGCAGCTTCAGCACGAGGTGGAAGTGGATCTTGATCTTTCCCTAATTTTGGAACCTCAACATTTTTGTTCTCCATATTTTAATAGGCACAACTAAAAGGCACCTCAGGTAAACAATGGAGATGGATGGATACTAGTATACAATTATGGATGGACTGCCGAGTGCCGACACAGAGGTAGCTACAGCCGTGGACTACCGTACTGTACTGTGTCTGCTGCTAATATAGACTGGTTGATAATGAGATGTAGTATGTATAAAGAAGAAAGAAAAAAAAAACACGGGTAGGTGGTATACAATTATGGATGGACTGCCGAGTGCCGACACAGAGGTAGCTACAGCCGTGAACTACCGTACTGTGTCTGCTGCTAATATAGACTGGTTGATAATGAGATGTAGTATGTATAAAGAAGAAAGAAAAAAAAAACCACAGGTAGGTGGTATACAATTATGGATGGACTGCCGAGTGCCGACACAGAGATAGCTACAGCCGTGGACTACCGTACTGTACTGTGTCTGCTGCTAATATAGACTGGATGATAATGAGATGTAGTATGTATAAAGAAGAAAGAAAAAAAAAACAACCACGGGTAGGTGGTATACAATTATGGATGGACTGCCGAGTGCCGACACAGAGGTAGCTACAGCCATGGACTACCGTACTGTACTGTGTCTGCTGCTAATATAGACTGGATGATAATGAGATGTAGTATGTATAAAGAAGAAAGAAAAAAAAAACCACGGGTAGGTGGTATACAATTATGGATGGACTGCCGAGTGCCGACACAGAGGTAGCTACAGCCGTGGACTACTGTACTGTACTGTGTCTGCTGCTAATATAGACTGGTTGATAATGAGATGTAGTATGTATAAAGAAGAAAGAAAAAAAACCACGGGTAGGTGGTATACAATTATGGATGGACTGCCGAGTGCCGACACAGAGGTAGCTACAGCCATGGACTACCGTACTGTACTGTGTCTGCTGCTAATATAGACTGGATGATAATGAGATGTAGTATGTATAAAGAAGAAAGAAAAAAAAACCACGGGTAGGTGGTATACAATTATGGATGGACTGCCGAGTGCCGACACAGAGGTAGCTACAGCCGTGGACTACCGTACTGTACTGTGTCTGCTGCTAATATAGACTGGATGATAATGAGATGTAGTATGTATGTATAAAGAAGAAAGAAAAAAAAACCACGGGTAGGTGGTATACAATTATGGATGGACTGCCGAGTGCCGACACAGAGGTAGCTACAGCCGTGAACTACCGTACTGTGTCTGCTGCTAATATAGACTGGTTGATAATGAGATGTAGTATGTATAAAGAAGAAAGAAAAAAAAAACCACTGGTAGGTGTTATACAATTATGGATGGACTGCCGAGTGCCGACACAGAGGTAGCTACAGCCGTGGACTACCATACTGTACTGTGTCTGCTGCTAATATAGACTGGTTGATAATGAGATGTAGTATGTATAAAGAAGAAAGAAAAAAAAAACCACGGGTAGGTGGTATACAATTATGGATGGACTGCCGAGTGCCGACACAGAGATAGCTACAGCCGTGGACTACCGTACTGTACTGTGTCTGCTGCTAATATAGACTGGATGATAATGAGATGTAGTATGTATAAAGAAGAAAGAAAAAAAAAACCACGGGTAGGTGGTTTACAATTGTGGATGGACTGCCGAGTGCCGACACAGAGGTAGCTACAGCCGTGAACTACCGTACTGTGTCTGCTGCTAGTATAGACTGGATGATAAATAATGATATAAAAAATATATATATATCACTACTGCAGCCGGACAGGTATATATTATATAATGACGGACCTGCTGGACACTGTCTGTCAGCAGAATGAGTTTTTTAATTTTTATAGAATAAAAAAACACCACACAAGTCACACGACGAGTGTACTTTTTCAGGCAGACATTCAATCACAATATATATACTATACTGGTGGTCAGTGTGGTCAGGTCACTGGTCACAGTGGTCAGTGGTCAGTCACACTGGCAGTGGCACTCTGGCAGCAAAAGTGTGCACTGTTTAATATGTACTCCTGGCTCCTGCTATAACCTATAACTGCTCCCCAGTCTCCCCCACAATTAAGCTGTGTGAGCACAGTCAGATATTATACATAGATGATGCAGCACACTGGGCTGAGCACAGATATGGTATGTGAGTGTGACTGAGTCACTGTGTATCGTTTTTTTCAGGCAGAGAACAAGAACAGAACGGATTATTAAATAATAATAAATTATAAAACTGCACTGGTGGTCAGGTCACTGGTCATCAGTCACTAGTATAACTCCTCCTAAGCTCCAGTAAGTAAATGAAGTGTCTCACTCTCACTCTCCTATCTATTTTAATTTCTAAACGGAGAGGACGCCAGCCACGTCCTCTCCCTATCAATCTCAATGCACGTGTGAAAATGGCCGCGACGCGCGGCTCCTTATATAGAATCCGAGTCTCGCGATAGAATCCGAGCCTCGCGAGAATCCGACAGCGTGATGATGACGTTCGGGCGCGCTCGGGTTAACCGAGCAAGGCGGGAAGATCCGAGTCGCTCGGACCCGTGTAAAAAAACATGAAGTTCGGGCGGGTTCGGATTCAGAGAAACCGAACCCGCTCATCTCTAATTTTAACTCCTCTTTATTGATTTGTTTTGTGAAATCGCCTCCTCTCCAATTGGGTGATACTAATTTGATGCTCAAAATCTTCATGCCTATAGGGTTGATTTTCTGGTAGTAGCTTTGGAGTCTAACGATACCAAGCTAACAACAGAAATTGTAAGAGCCAAGCTACTGCAGTTCCAAGAACATATTCCTGTCGAGACACATGCTGAGGGATCTGCCTTGTACACAAAAGGTACTATTGGGATCATTCCGAGTTGACCACAAGCTGCCTATGGGGGAGTGTATTTTTGCATAGCAAGGCTACGATCACATGTGCAGCTGAGCAAAGCAAAAACATTTTGTGCAGTTTAGAAGTAGGTCCTGACTTACTCACTCACTGCGATCACTTCAGCCTGTCAGGTCCCGGAATTGACGTCAGACATCCACCCTCCAAACGCCTGGACATGCCTGCGTTTTCCACTACACTCCCAGAAAACGGTCTGCGAAAAAAGCAGCATGCGAACGGGTCGGAATGACTCCCTAAGTCCAGAAAGCTCAAGTTCAAATGCTTTATATGTCACAAAGTGGGGCACAAGGCCTCAGATTGCAGACTGAGAAATTGCAGTGATACGCAGAAGAAGCGTGACAAACCAAATGAGTCA